>NC_091673.1:32379469-32682500 GCF_042453785.1 Malus domestica
TAGGTAGGCATCCAGTCATGCCACCGGATTTTTTCATCAACCGTAAGATCGAAAAGACTTCGAAGTGGTGTGGCAAATATTAAAGGTCGTCAAGAGAGAAAGGAAGCTTGGCTATATCAATGTCCATGTATGGATCGACCTCGAAATCAAGGACCCTAGCTTCTCGTATGTACTGGAACCTGGCTTTCATTGCTGGATCAGTGGTTTTTTGGATAATCTGTTCAGCATTAGGGCAAGTTAGTGCTAGGTCGAGGGCTTCTTGACATGCCTTAGGCAGGCCGTATAAGTCATTGGCAGAATGTTTCTTATGAAATTAGCGCATGTACTCCAAAAGATTCACCGAGGAATGGAGGGTGTAGGTTTCGCCGAACCTTTATTAATGGAACTTATGGGGGCAATGCGGGAAGCTTGCTTTCGGCTTCTTTTCTGAAATGCTCGAAATGTGCTTTCATCTCCCCGGGCCAAAGAAGGAGTTTGATTCGTTTCTCGGACTCTTCAATGGTATTTTCAAAGTCGCCATCAATTGCCTTTTTCTCTTGAAGTAATTCGGCTATGATGGTCGGGGTATGTCAGTCATCGTCGCTTCATGTTGCCTCTTTCGACTGCCATTTAGTAGTTAGAATAGCCTGTGCTGCCTGTCGTCGAGCCACGTAATCTATCCGTTGGCATCGACATTTTTGAGATTTGGATAGTGCAGTATACATACCAGTGGGGGAATAGCTTGTGCTGCTTGTCGTCGAGCCATGTAATCCATTCGTGGCTCAGGCGGTTTGAAGGTTTTCTGATTCGCCGATGAACTTAATCTGCTAGAATTATGCAAGTAATAATCCTCGCTATAAAAAGGCTCATCGAAGTCAAGGGGTCGTCTGGCCGAGGTAGGACCATCTATCCGTTCTTAAGGGTCGAGCCTATCCAACACTTTCTGGCGTTGACCTCTACCAAGTTCCTTTGGGGGTGTCGTTGCGGACTTGGATGGTTGTCATGGTGTTGATCTCTCCTTGGATTCGGTTAATATGACTCGTGCCTTACAATTACTACACAAAACCATCGGCCTATCAATTTCTTCCGCACTAGAATCTGACAAATATTTGACTGCAGCTGGTCTAGAAAACTTGGTAGGTGGTTCATTGGAAAATAGGTCAAACTTGAGTCGTGGCTGGGATTTTTTCTTTGGGACGTCTTGTACTGGGAAAAACTCCGCCTTCCCTTTCCCTTTGTTCTTGGGCAAGTAGGCGTCTACTATGCCAACTATTTCCAAATTGAATGGATCAGCGTCAACCATTATTCGTTTTTCGATAAACTTTAGCTTGCCCTTGTCAATCCAGCTTTGAATATCATCACGGAATACAACACAATTGTTCGTGGTATGCTTAGTTGAGTTATGGTACCTGAAATACGTCTTCCCTTTAAGCTTTTTGGCCTTGGGAATGGTATGTCCTAGCAGAAATTTGATAATCTTTGCTAACAACAATTGGTCGAAAATTACCATGGCCTTTGTGATATTAAAAGTGTAAACTTTCGATGTTTTCACCGTCTCTTTAGTGGTCGAGCGGGTTTTGGTATCCTTGAAATTAATTTGAGTCAATGCCTTGCAAATATATGGTTTATCTATAACTATCTCGGCCGCATCCACACTGACGTATTGGGAATCTTCGCGTTCGGCCAATGCGTAGCTGACCATGTGATTTTTGTAAATTGTTCCTTGGGATGGGGATTTTGAGACCTTATATTCTTGGAGCAAATAATCATATTGCTCGACATGTTGGGCTAACTCATACATATTCCGGAAGTTTGCCCCCAGGAATTTCTTCTTGGCACCAATTCTTGGCCGATTTAAACCTTGTAAGATAGTCCATAGGTGACTCATCATATGCTTGAGCCATCCTAGCCAATGAAGAAACTGACATTTCTATCCCCGGCCGATAAAACTGTTCGTGAAACTTCTCGACCAACTCCTCCCAGCTTTGGATAGAATTAGGTAAGAGGTTGATATACCATGTGAATGCTGAGCCTGCCAACAAAAAGTTGAACAATCGTAGTTTATGGAAATCACTATTGACATCTTCGAATTGCGCAGTGAAATGGGCCACATGTTCTAACAAGGATAAGGATGATTCTCCAGCAAAAAGGCTGAAATTTGGAATCTTGAAACCTTTAGGATATTTGAAATTTTCCACATAAGCTTGATATGAAGGGATGAATTTCAGGAACTTCGGCCCCTTTTTCATGGCCGACTTGATCATTCGTTAGACCTCAGTCATATGGATGGATGTCACTTCCATTCTCTGGTTGGATCCATCTGACTTACTACTTGATCTTCCCTTTTTTTCTAAGTCAATCGCTTTGGGCCGTGTACATGCTACTTCGCCCTGTAGCGGATTACTTTTAAGTGGAAGCTGTAGAGCTTGATCGACAGGTTCTCTTTCAAAAACTCTGCCAACTAATAATTCGAGCAATTTGGTATGGGTCTCACCATTACTTCGTATTACCTCGAGCAAATTGTTCATTTTTTGGACAACTATCTGTTCAACCTGTCGAGATTGCTCATCAAGTCACCTTCGAAGAAACGACCTAGTTGGAGGATTAGAGCCTTCACCACCGTCTTCATCGCAGTCTTCCACTATTCCTTCAATGAAAACGTTGGCGGTCCAGTTGAGTACTTCTATGTTTCGAGGCTGGGTACCGAGGCAAACTTCGTTTTCTCTGTGTGTCCCACTTATAGCCTCAGGGGTCACAGCAACGAGAGGATTTCGCGCATGTGATATTTTTTATCCAGGACTCTGAACCAGCAGATCGATCGCTGATTTTCCCATGGTTGTTTTCTTTTTTACTGATCGTGTCTCGATGGTCATGAGCTTCGTAGAACTGGGTCCCACTGGGCGTGCCAAAATGTTGACCCTAAAAACTACCAAGCGTAGGTGGGGCGCAGGCCGAGTAACAAATGAGCTAACTACGTCCTTTGGTTGTATATGGGGCGTGCCAACTCGTGGGCCGAGCTCGGTCAAGGAGTAAAATATGTGGATGTTGCATTGAACGCACGGCTGACTTCTCAATCTTAAGACTGCGGTCGAGGAAGGAACACTCTCGTCCTTCAGGTTCTAAAGCCTGAAGACAAGTCTACTAGTTCTACGAAATTCACAAATCGTCAGCGTCGGATTTAGTCATAATGATTATATTCGTTAAAGTATAAGGATGCCGGATCGAGACCAAACTATATGGGCATAAGTACTCAAAACAAATGTACATCTTGATTGTGAAAATGGTTCAGCCGTCAGAATGCCGAACTCTAAAACTGTTGGAAATGTGCCCTAAAACCAATCATATGATGATACTTTATGGACATTTCACAAGTTAAACTAATGTAGTTTAAATATAAAAGGCAAAGATTATTGTTTTAAGCCGTCTCATATAAATGTTATATGCTTAAACAATAAGTCCAAGGAATATGTGATTGGGAGAATGCAATCTATAGAAGTTAGATTCATGAGACCATTCTTTCGTATACATATCCTAAACGTTCCTGATCATAGGATTGCCAATTGGGCATTGACAGTCCGTTAAGATCGGTACGTGTTGTGTCTTCTCTCAGGGAGAGTGACTAGTCTCGAGTCATTGGTGTGTGTGACATCAAGACAAGTATGTAGGTGCTCATTAGAGAATGAGTTCACTGAACACGATCAACGAAGAGTTCTCATATTCATGTCACATGAGAACTCATGGTTGGGATAATGCAAAGTAGTCCTTTGACCTGAGGCATCACAGCTGTCTTGTGGTTAAGTCCTTGATCTTTGATTATGTCAACAGTCACTCCAAAAGGAGGGTGTCCACGGCATCGTTGGGGTTAAGCCACTTAGTCATGGAGGCAAGTGAATGCGCAACAAGGGATCTCTAACCTTCAAACTGTTTGAGGGAGAATACTCTATGATATGATTAAGAATCTCTGGCCAGAGTATGAATGAGATTTAGGAAGTCGTTCCAAATCACATTCAAGGTATTCATATAAGCACATGAATCACATTGGATAGTAGACATGAATAAACTATCAAACCAAACAATGTGGTCAAGAGTATTGTATTAGAGAAAGACCGTATTGCATTTGTAATCCTAAACTGAATAAGTTCTCCACCTCTTCTGATTAGCTTGGGTAACCATGATATGCTGCTAGGTGTCACTCATGGTTTGTGGAAGCCCTAAACGTGTATAATCACTAAAGGGAGAATTGAAAGTAAGTTTCAATTCACAATCGATTTGAAATGGTTTTAATCGCCCACTGCCTCGCTAAAAGGAACCTAATGGATCGTACACCGTGTAAGGTGGCGATTGAAGAAACAATGAGATGAGTAAGAATAATTAAATGGTTTAATTGTTTATGGCAAGGATTAATTAATATGTTAATTAATCAAACGAACAAGTTCGTTAAAGACCTCGGGATAGTTTTGGACCTTAAGGCCCAATGGGCTTCGAACGTCAAGCCCATTGACTTAAGTTGTATGACAATTTAATGAATAAAGATTCATAAGGGCCCAAAAGCCCAAATCTTTTTTGTGGCCGGCCATTTGATATGAATTAGGGTTTTTGGTTCTTTACGTCACTTAAAGAAGTGACTATATAAATAACTTTATAGCCAAAATTCTTTAAGGGGTTTCTTTTGGAGAAAATTGGAGAGAACATGTCTCTCCCTTTCTCTCTAAAGAGGCCGGCCCCCTTGGAGGGATTAGCTAGTAATTTTTCTCCTCTAAGGTCACTCATTTCTTCATCAATCTTCCCTTGGTGTGGAGACTTAGAGGTTCTCAATTTTGGGAACTTGGAGAACCATTTCATCCATCCAAATCCATAGATCTAAGATGCAAGGAATGAAGGCCCTCTCTTTGGGTGATTAGCCTTTGCTTATGCAAAGAGGAATCTACAAAGGTATAATTTCTCAACTCACTTTGATTTGAGTTGAGTCTTGGTTCACCAATCTACTAGGCTTTGAATTTCATGGTTAATGTTTTGTTTTTTAAGTGCATGCAAGCATGATTCCGCCTTTAATTGTTAATTGCATGCTTATAGATGTTGCTTAAATGAACATGTTTTTCACAAATCTTCCTTCAAAAACCTACTTGTGAATAACAAATCATAAACAACTCGGCGTTCAATGTGCCGAGCCCAGTAATTCATGACAGCTCACTTCGTCGAGAAGGCTAATGAGATGACCTCTGCCAATAAGGATTCGAAAATCCTTCTCGACCGAGACATGGATAGATAACCAGTCGTCCTCGACGCAGTGCTATTTATCCAAACTGAAGGTGCTCTCTGGTCACATGATTCTACGGCTCCAGTGCTGTCTATCCAAACTGAAGGTGTTGCCGGTTGCCTTCACAGTGCTGTTTATCCAAACCGAAGATGTGTCGGCAAAAAAGGAAAATAAAAATATCAAGGTTGTTAAGAGGTTTCGCAAAAGTGAAGGTTTACGCAGGGCAGTTTGTGTGTTGAATTGGAAAGGCTTTAATGATGTTCTGCTCCTTCTATTTATAGTAGTCAACCTGCTTCCAATCTAATTACAACCCTACTCGGATTAGAACTCTTTCCCCCAATCTAACTTTTTCTCAGCCACTCCTACTTCTACTAGGACTTTGAACTCAACCCCCTTATCAGGCCGCATTCAATCCCAAACTTCTACATCCTTATCCTATCGAAACTCTTTCTCGTATCAGGATTCAACCACTCATGGATTCCTAATAGGACACGGCCGGCCTTGGCTATATGGTCCATAAGCCGGATGACCTCCAACAACTCCTTAGCACGACCTCTGGGCCGAGAACAATTCTAAACTCGACCCAAACCAATATTTTGGGCCCAAACTATAAGGTTATATATATTGTTGCTCGATACTGCAGACGCTCAGGTAAGCTTTAGGTGAGTATATTGATGGTAGTGATGGTAGTAAGTATAATAATGCTGAGATATATTTCAAGCTTATTATCCTGCACCCCGGTGTTTGTGCTCCGCCCGAGGACAGGGCCTAGCCTTCACGTGATCGTTCACCTCCCGCACCACACGCTCACCTTAGATCCAAGGCAGGTGCTAGCCTGTCGTACAGACCACTTTAGGTGGTTCCGACTCGTATGTGACTTGCGATACCACAACTTTCATGTGACCATAGCACTTGAGCATATTTATTTACACCCAGCCTATCGTACAAACCATTTTAGGTGGTTCTGACTTGTGTGCAGAGAACTAGTTGATAAGTTATAGATCCAGCCTGTTAACCCTAAAAACTATAAAGCTTATGTGGTGCGCAGGTCAAGTAACTAAGGAGCTAACTACGTCCTTCGGTTGTATGCGGGTGTGCCAACTCGTCGGCCAAGCTCGATCGAGGAGTAAAATGTGTTGATGTTGCGTTGGGTACGCTGCTGACTTCTTGATCTTGCCACTGCGGCCGAGGAAGGAACACGTCTCGACCTTCGGGTTCTAGAACCTAAAGGCAAGGCTGCTAGTTCTACAAAGTTCAATATCAAATTCAGCTTTCATTGTGCTGGATGTAATAACTTGTCACACCTCACTTCACCGAGAAGGCTAATGAGATGACATCTGCCAATAAGGATTCGAAAATCCTTCTCGATCGAGACTTAGATAGATAACCAGTCGGCCTTGATGCAGTGTTGTTTATCCAAACTAAAGATGCTTCGCGGTCGGCTGATTCTATGGCAACAGTGCTGTTTATCTAAACTGAAGATGTTCATTGGTTGCCTTCACAATGTTTTTTATCCAAACTGAAGATGTGTTGGCGAAAAAGAAAATAAAAATCTCAAGATGTTTGAAAGGTTTCGCGTAGAACGTGGGTTTGCGCAGGGTAGTTTGTGTGTTGAGTTTAAGGTCGTCTCTCTGTTGTGGAATGCCTTGATATTTATAGAGATCTGCAGGCCCAAGTCGCCAAAACCAATCCTAATTGCACTGTGACTCTGAGTTTTTATTGGTTGCCAACCCCACGTCTTATCAAAACTTGCCATCATCTTGCAACCTGATGTAATCTTGTTTTTAATTAATAACCTTTATCCATTATCATCATAACCTTTATTCTTCATTATAACCTTTATCCATCATCATAACCTTTTGCCGAAGACCACGCATGCATGATGACTCCTTCACCAACTTAAACTTTAAAAAGTAACTTTAACTGATGAAATATAATCACCATATCCCTTAGATACAGCCACATACACCAATCCTATCCATGAATTTCAATTCAACTTGACTTGTACCACCCACTTTTATATCACAAATAGGTCTTTGGTTTTAATAATACTTGGCCACATAGGAGATTGCATGCACATGGGGCCTGATAAGATGAGCCTATTCGAATGTCCTCGCGCGCTCATCTGAAGACGAATCAGATCATCTTTTTTCAAAACAACAAACTGGATATATCAAATATTAAGTTTAAATATCCTAGTTATTATTAAGAGATAATATTATGATTAAAATCACAATATCATTTCTCAATACTAACTAAAAATCATTTCAACCACTTTATCATCCAACGGCCCAAAATCCTGCTCATTCAACGGTCTCGATCTGATGGTGTAAAAACGGGTTCAAACACAGCCGTATAGGTCATATTAGGTGACTCCGGCTGGCATACCATTTCTTATTGGTTTATTTCACCAGGCTTACTTATTTATTGCTAAGATTTGACATGGTATATTTGTGGAATTGTTATTTCGAATTTGGTTTCGAAATATAAACATCCATGCTATTTTTTAGGAATTATACAAGTTTTACAGCGAGGGGTTACTACTTTTGATAAGTGAAATGGTTTTGAAAAGCTTTGTTTTTGCCCACTCACACCTTCTGTTGCGCCCCTCCAGGTTCTAGTTAGGAGTGCTTGTTAGTGGCTTATGAGGAATTCATGGCAATTCTGACAGATTATCGCCAATGTAGGATCATGATAGGAGCATATTTATGCAACTTAGTTAGCTTGTTTTCTTGCATTTTCATAGTTAGTTTGTGTTTATTATGGTGATTTAAGCTACTTTCGTGTGTTTGTAAGTCTAATTGGCAAAGTTGGCAAGAAAATGCATTTTGAAGCATTTTAGAGCAATTTTGGGCTGGATTGGGTTGCCTGCATGTAAAGCACAAGGAATGGACGTTTTTGGAGATCAAGTGAAGCTAGGAACCAGCTAAAGAGATGGAAGATGAGTAATCAGTTGCAAGGGGACCTAAATCCCTTCTAGAAGGCCTATCCCTTCTCCTATACATGTGCCGCACCAACCTTTCTAGAAGCCCTAGAAAGGCGGCGCCTCTCCTCTTCTAGAAGGTCAGAAATCAGCCACAACACACTTTTTTCTAGAAGCCCTAAAAAAGTGCAGCACTTTATACCTTCTAGAAACCCTAAAATCTGCCAAACCTTAGTCTTTTTCCCTCTTGGATTGAGGCCCAAGCCTTGTGTCGCAAACCCTAAGACTTTTCCTTTCAGAAATTGTGAAAACCCTAGCCTATAAATATATGTTTTCAGCCACAATTTTGCAGCACCACCCCCCATATAATTCTACATCACAGAAACATATTCTGCCGCAATATTGGAGAACAAGAAGCCTTGCCGTTGCTTCCATTGGAGTAGGAGGACCTTGTGCCATAAGCCACCTGTAACCATTGGAGTTCTAAGAGTTCTTTCTTCCCTTGTTTCGTTTCCGTGTTTATTTTATTTTGCTTTCCAATTATTATGAACATGAGGAACTAATTCCTTTTTAGTTAGAGGTGAATTCGAAGCCATGGACATATGTTTTATATGAATTGATTACTTTCAGTTATTGTTTTGTAAAACATGAATGTGATTTACTTATCTGCGTTATTGAGAACCTATTCTTGTGTGTTTATTAAGGATGCATACTTAGTTTGCATGTAGGGATTTGATGTTAAATGATAAGGGAATTTCACCTAATCGTTATGAACTTATAATTAAAAGTAGTGGAGATTGCTAGTCACGAAATTCTTGGCAAGAGTGTCATGCAGTTCATAGTTATGATTGCCTTGTCAATGCTTCTGATTTTCATATAACATAATGATCTTTGATATGTATCTCTACCATGTTGTCCATTCAATTCAATGAATTTAGGGAAATCTGAAAGTTAATTAGTGCATTCACAATTAATTTGGGGCATTGTTATTCATGGTTTAAAGAAACAACACTGGAAATCGATTTATGTTGCATATGGTTCATGTGTGGAGAAGGATCCTCTGGCTAAGTTTTCACCATTCAAATCACCTAATTTACTTTGTTTTGCAATCTGTTTAGTTTAATTTCGTCCAAATCTATCCCACCTTTAATTAAGTGTGTTAGATTAGTTAGAAACGTGTTCAAATCTGTCCAATTTAGTGTTTTGAGTCTTAATAGTCTTAAATTCGTCCAATTAACTCCCTAGAGTCAGTTTTGAGTCAATTTCACTTAGTTTTGCTGTTTTGAGTAGTTTGAGTCAGTTTTAAGTCTTAAGTGTTTAGTTTTGTGGTTCTAAGTCTACTTTTGTGTTTTTGAGTCATATTTGTGTAGATTAGCATCCCTACTTTTGTTTGAATCAATTTTTGGCGCTGTTGCCGGGGATTAGCAAACTTGCTAATCTCCCTTGTTTGTGTCGTGTGTCTTTGTGTTTTCTTTTAGTGTCAAAGTGTGTCCATGTGTTTGTGTGTGTCTTTGCCGTGCCTTCTAGTTGGTTGCTGAATTGTTTTCATTACTTGTTTTAGGTACTAGTTTATGACTCGTACTTCTCAACATATTAGTGCAAACATCTTAGAGTTCGACGACGATTTTGAACGAATGTTTAGAAGGAAAAGGAAACAACCAGAACCTAATCCACCTAGTTCAAGTTCAGAGGCCGAATCTGAATTTGAAGAAGAAGAAGAACAACAACAAGGCATGGCAGTGGACAATTGTACAATCAAAGAACTTTCAGCCTCGGGGTTGGAAAATGTCGTGCCCCTTTACATTCAATACCCCTTGGCTGCCCAAAGAAAGACCGATGAATTTGAGTTGAAGTCAAGCTTGCTGCATCATATTCCCAAATACCATGGGTTGTCCATGGAAGATCCAAACAAGCATTCGAAGGAGTTTGAAGTGGTATGTTCGAGCATGACACCCATCAACGTTGATGATAACATTCTGAAGATGAAGGCCTTTCCATTCTCTCTTTTAGAAAAGGCTAAAGATGGGCTATATGAATTGGCACCCAGAACCGTCACTTCTTGGGAAAGCTTGAAGAGAGCGTTCTTAGAGAAGTTCTTCCCAACTTCAAGAGTTATTCTTTTGAGGAAGAAAATTAGTGGCATTCAACAAAACCAAGGTGAATCGTTTCCAACCTATTATGAGCGTTTTACGACGTAAGTTGCATCCTGCCCACAACATCGAATGAAGGAAGAGCTCTTGATTCAATATTTCTACGAAAGACTCCTTCCAATTGAGAGACAAATGCTTGATGTTTCAGCGGGAGGTGCTTTGGTTGATAAAACACCGGTGGCTACAGAGATCTTAATTGCAAACCGAGCCTTGAATGCACAATAATATAAATGAGTTGGACAAAGGGACCCCTCACGACAACCACAAGTGAATGAGGTAAGTGCAATTTCCGAACTTCAATCTTAAATGGCTAATCTCACTGTTCTTTTGTCACAGGTTGTCGATGGATCCAAAGTGCAAGGTGCGGCCATATGTTGAGTGTGCTCAATGCAGGGGCATCTCAATGATCAATGCCCTTAATTAATAGAGAATGAAGGATGAGAAAGTGCAAATGCCGTGGGCTATAAAGGCCAAAATCAGCCAACCATACTCTAACACCTATAATCCGGGCTGGAGAGATCACCCAAACTTCAAGTGGAGGGAGCATTAACAACCTCAACAATAAGGGGGATATAGACAGCCACCTCCCGGGATCTATCAAAGGCCATTCACACCAATTCAACCTCATGCACAATCTGCCCAAACGAACCCAGGTTCGTCATTAGATAATGATAAACTTCTTCAATTACTAACTTCATTAATGCAGGGCCAACAAAATCAAGCCAAGGAGATGAGTGGAGTGAAGAAGCAAATTGGGCAGATGGCGGAGTTCATGGGGCAGTTTCGAGAAGAAGGCAAACTACCTAGCTCAACCATTGTTAATCCAAAATGAGGTTTTGAAACTGCCAAGGCCATCACTTTGAGAAGTGGTAAAGAGATTGGAACCAAGTCAAACATGTCCACAACAAGTCAAGAAGAGGAAGAGAAGTTGTTGCTTGAAGAAGAAAAGTTGGATAAAGCCACGACAAGGGTGGAACCAACCTTTCCGTAGCTCCCCAAGGCTCCTAAACTGTCCCTTTTAGGTAAGGTTGTTCCAAATTCAAACAATTCTAACCTAATTCCACTAAATGTGCCTTTCCCTCGCAGGTTCATGCAATCTAAGAAGGAAGAGAATGAGAAAGACATCTTAGAGACTTTCAGGAAGGTGCAAGTCAATATCCCACTCATTGATGCAGTAAAGCAAGTTCCAAGGTATGCTAAGTTTTTAAAATAGCTTTGTTCAACAAGGAGGAGGATTTCAAACAAAGAAGTGGTTCGGGTAAGTGAAAATGTTTTTGCTGTTTTGCAAAGAAAACTACCACCTAAATGCAAAGATCCAGGTAGTTTTACAATTCCTTGTGTTATTGGAAATACCAAGTTTGAACATGCCATGTTAGATTTAGGTGCTTCCATTAATGTCATGCCATACTCTATTTATGCATCTATGAACTCGGGAGAGCTTAAAAATGATGGTGTTATAATTCAATTAGCCGATCGTTCTAATGCATATCTAAAAGGGGTTTTGGAAGATGTTTTGGTGCAGGTTAATGACTTAGTATTTCCGGCGGACTTCTATGTGCTTGAGATGGAAGATTCAGCCCATTCTACACCCTTGCCAATCCTACTTGGAAGACCTTTCATGAAAACAGCCCACACCAAGATAGATGTGTTTAAAGGGACAAGGGACATTAACAATGGAATTCGATGGCGAGATTATTGATTGTAATATTTCTGAAACTATAAGGTATCCTAAAGATGATCATTGATGTTTCTCTATTTATGTATTTGATTCTTTGGTGCAAGATTATCTTGATTCCTTGAATAAGGATGCCCTTGAAACAACAATTGCACAATGAATTGGGCTTAAACCTAATCTGGCCGAAACCTATTCCTGCAGCAAATGTCGAGATGGTTGCTACCCTTGAGTCATTGCCACAACATGTTGTAGACATCGACATTTCCCACTCGTATCCAAACAGGTTGGAGAGTTTGTTGTAGACATCGAAATTTCGGTGAAATGAATGTTGATCAATAATTAAAATTCCAACATTCATCTGTCACATAAATTTTACACGTAGCATGTGACTCAATGAAAAATCGAAAATCATCGAAAAAGTCATCAAATATGACACGTGTCAACAGCTGGCATAAATGATTTATTTCATCTAATTATTTAAATAAAAAAATCAAGTTTTTGAATTCTATAAATAGGAAGCCAATGCATTCATTTTGATTGACCAATTCACATGACACCAAAACCTTGAAGCTTTGAAACTCTAAAGCTCCCAAGCGAATACCGAAGGATCAAGAAAGTTTTCTTCATTCTTTGTCAAATCCTCCTTCAAGATCAAGCCCCAACGGCCTTTGAAGAACTTCCACCAATTCAAGATCAAGCCCCGACGGCCCCTTGAAGAAAGTGTTCATCGTTCATCATCCGTTCATCCTAAGATCAAGTCCCAACGACCCTTTGGATCAACAACATCAACAAATCCACACATCCAACCGTTCTTTAAGATGAAGCCCTAACGGCCATTGGATCAGCAGCACAATCCATAAATCCACACATTACAAAGATCGAATCAGAGGCTAAATTTGTAGAAGAGATTGTAACCCCTAAATCATTAATACAAATATTATTTTGTACACGTGTTCTTGTCTCATTCATTGCAGAAATTTCAGTGTTTACAAATTTGGCACGCCCTGTGGGACTATCTCTACCTCTCATCTTTATCTGTAAATTCGTAAAAAGCACAAATTGCATCAAGGAAGGTTCAAGCTGTTCTTGTAACCAACGCGAAGAACAAAAGCGTCCTCACCGCAAGCGGTGTCACTTCGGGCATCACAACTCGAAGCAAGGCAATAGCTCTTTCTGCCATCTCTTCCACCCCTGCATCAACTCTGCCGAAGGAACAAAAGCACCTGAGGCACGAGCCCGTGATCACCTTGGCCTCATTAAGGGTGCCAAGGGAGGAAAGCCCAAGGAAGTACTCTGAGTCCTTGCTTTCCGATGCTGACTCGAGCGACAACACAACCATGCAAGTCCTGGCTACCGAAGCAACTTCAATTGAGGAGCAGCTGGCTCAAATGAATGAAGCGATCGCAAAACTCACACTGACTGTGGAGGAAAAAGACTTGCAAATCGCCGCACTTGTCTACCAACTAGATGTAAAGGCCGACGTAAAATTCGACCCAATAGTTAATCTATTAAAGAAAGAAGTCGATGAAGAAGAGGAGCCTCCAGCGAAGAAAGTCGAAGAGAAGCCGGAGCCAGACCAAGTAATGGCATTCATATGATCTCTCTCTATCCAGCAGCTGCAGGAGATGATCGCTAGCACCATCAAGGACCAGTACGAAGGAAGCTCGCACGACTCTGTACTATACTCAAAGCCTTACTCCAAGAAGATTGACGCTTTGAAGATGCCGAGAGGTTATCAGCCACCAAAGTTCATGCAATTCGATGGAAAGAGAAACCTTAAGCAACATGTTGCCCATTTCATTTAAACCTACAATAATGCGGGAACGGATAGAGACTACCTCATCAAGTAGTTCGTGCACTAGCTGAAAGGCAACGCCTTTGACTGGTACACCGAAATCAGCCCCGAGTCTATCAACAGTTGGGATCAGCTAGAAAGGAAATTCCTCAACTGCTTCTACAGCACTCGCCGCACCGTAAGCATGTTGGAGCTAACTAGTACGAACCAGTGGAAGGATGAACCTGTGGTCAACTACATCAATATATGGCGTTCATTAAGTCTGGATTGCAAAGATCGGCTTTCTGAAACATCTGCCATTGAGATGTGCGTTCAAGGCATGCACTGGGGGTTACATTACATCCTCCAAGGTATAAAATTGAGAACATTTGAGGAGCTGGCAACTCGATCCCACAACATGGAGCTGAGCATCGCCAATCATGGGAAAAATGAGCCGATCACCGACTTCAAGAAAGATAAGGTGTTATCCCCAAATGTAGACAGGAGCGGAAAAAAGCCCATAAAGGAAGCTTTTACAGTCAACACCGCACCCATCAAGACCTTATCTGCCCCTATCAAGATCTCATTCAATACCAAAGCAAAGGAGATAAAGAGAGGTGAGCTTCCTCGCACCCAAGACAAGTATAAAAACACCTTAAGGGAGTTGTTTGCAAAAGACATACCATTTTCCTGACTCAGACATGGATACAATGTCAGACAACTTGCTGGAAAAGAAGGTGATCAAGTTACCGATATGCAAGCTCCCTGAAAAGATGAATCGCGTAAACAATCCTAAGTACTGCAAGTACCATTGTATTGTGAGTCATCCTGTTGGCAAATGCTTCATCCTCAATGAACTCATCATGAAGCTAGCACAACAAGGGCAAATCGAGCTTGACCTTGAAGACATGGCCTCAACACATACTACTACAATTGCTTTTGGATCCTTCAATCCCGTGCCCCTCCAAGTGACACCCGACCATTCCCATCAATGCTCAAGTTGTACAACGCCTTCTGCACAACCATCACTGGGGGCAAGAGACCAAGATGCATATACCGATGACGAAGAAGAATGGACATTGGTAACCTACAAAAAGACAAGGACACCAAAACCACAAGCCACAAGGCCAAAGGTGGAACAAGGGAGAAAGCACCATCGCCGCAATAGTAAGAAGCCCAAAAGAAATGTAAAAGCTGTTAAGACAACGTACGCTGGGGAACCTGTGGAGCAAGAGCCACGTATTCCTGTTTCATAGCACGAGTACGTCCCGAATGACTTCTTCCAATAGTGCACTATCGCTGCATATCACATGGTCGAAGTAGAAACTGAAAAACTTTCAAAAGGCAAAGTCATCGCCATTGAGGGAGAAATTACCCTCACACCCAAAGGAGGTCTGCCGACACACTTTAGCATCGAGGAAGCATTACGATTGCCAAAGAAGATACGAAGAGCACTAGCAGCGGTCTTAGCAAGTCACGACGACCACGAAGTGCAAGAAAGTAAGGATGAAGGCTTGAAACTTCAACCACATAAGTATGCCACTTGTTGTGCTACCCAAGACGCAATCCACTTTACCAATGAAGACTTGCTGCTAGGATCCAAGCCTCACAATCATCCTTTATTCGTCCATAAAGTCAACCGCATGCTTGTGGATGGTGGATCGGCCATAAAGAATGACCACAATAGGCATCAAAGTGGATGAATTATCCCTAAGTCGTCTACTAATCCAAGGTTTTAATCAAGGAGGACAAAGAGCGATGGCCATGATTCGAGTAGAGATGACCATTGGTGAACTTAAATCAAGCACAATATTCCACGTGATTGATGCAAGAACTTCCTACAGTCTGCTCCTAGGAAGGCCTTGGATCCACGACAATGGAGTAGTACCATCCACCCTCCACCAATGCTTAAAATTCTACCAGGAAGGATAAAAGGGATCCATGGTGATACAAAGCCATTCACCGAAGCGGAATCATACTTCGCAGGTGCCAAGTTTTACATGGACGAAGACATAGTGCCTGAAGCTCTTCCAGAAGAGATCAAATCCACAAGCAAAGCAACACCTAAAAAGCAAGAATGGCAAGCAGTGCCATTTTTAGGCATAAACGATGACGAGCCTGTTAAACCTGCAACAACCACAGGGAGTAAGACGCCTTCTGAAGGATCAAACACACCTATATTCTGATACATCCCGATGTCAAGAAGAAAGAATGGTCAATCCCCGTTTGAAACCAAAGCAAGCGGTGCTAAGATTGCAGTTTTGCCTCTGACATAGCTAAGCGGTGCTAAGGTTGCAAGACTACCACAAAGCTTCATAAAATCTCTGCCAAAGGGGATGGAACCAAGCTTTCTTCCAACCAAGAGGACTGAAGAAGTTTTTAATCCAAACGCCTACAAGCTCATGTTTAAAGCTGGGTATGACTTCACTTCCTTTTCGAATCCTGGAAAGAAAGTTTCAAACATCATCAACGACAAAGAACATAACCTCACCAAGACTCAAAAGAAGTTGAAAGAGCATGGTTACGGAGTTGACAAAAACAAAGCTGGGCTCGGCTTCACACCAAATGCACCCGTGAAAATTTCAAGCAAAGTGAAAAACACTAGCATTCAACATATCAGCGTGAGCGTTGAACAAAATCAAGAGGAGCCTAAGTCCGGTCCTCGAACGTCAGTTTTCGATAGGATGAAGCGTTCAAGGCCTAGATTTTCGGCACTTGATCGCATTGGTGGTCAAGACCAAACCTCCGTTCTCAAGAGGCTTAACACACCAACATCCCAAAGCTCTATTTTTGAAAGGTTGTCAAAACCCAAGCAACGAAGCAACACGGCTAGCTCCTTTCCCTAATGGTCAGCTTTGGAAAGACTTAAAGACAACAATAAGCCTTCTAGAAAGAGGGAAATGATGCCAAATGAAGAAAAGCTCGACAGACTGGCAAGAAAATATGATGTTCGAAGCTCCATTCCTTCAAGGATGAAACGCCAAGCAATCTTGGAGGTTGACACAATTGGATCACTGAAAGTGAGAAGGCGCACTATCATTCACACTGGCCAATCTTCATGCCAACAAACCCGAAAGAACGGCACTGAAGAAGAAGTCCAAGACGTCTTCCACATCACGATTCAAGAAGGCAAAGAAGATAACATCCTTAAGGAAGACGTCACTGCCGCACCACCACAACTGGAGGATGGGGGGCAAGCCACGGTTGATGATCTCAAGGAGCTCAACTTAGGCACAAAAGAGGAGTCGAAGCCTATCTTTGTAAGTGCGCCGCTAAGTGCGGATGAGACAAAAGAGTATTACCAACTGCTACTAGAGTACAAAGATGTCTTTTTTTAGACCTACAAGGAAATGCCTGGCCTTGACCCTGTCATCGCTGTGCATCATCTTGTAGTCAAGCCTGGAACGCGACTGATAAAGCAAACTCAAAGGCGATATTGATCGAAGCTCATCCCACAAATTGAGGCTGAGATTGACAAGCTAATCGAAGTAGGCTTCATTCGAGAGGTGCAATACCCCAAGTGGATCTCTAACATCATCATTGTCCTTAAGAAATCTGGACAAATACGTGTTTGCGTAGACTTTCGGGACCTCAATGATGCTTGCCCGAAGAACGACTTCCCCTTGCCAATCATCGAAATCATGGTGGATGCAACCACTAGCCATAAAGCACTGTCATTCATGGATAGCTCTTCTGGATACAATCAAATTCGCATGGCTCTCGAAGACGAGGAACTAACAACCTTCCGCACTCCAAAAGGTATCTATTGCTACAAGGTGATGCGCTTTGGTCTAAAAAACGCTGGAGCCACATATCAACGCACAATGCAGAAAATCTTCAATGACATGCTACACAAAAGTGTAGAATGTTACGTAGACGATGTGGTGGTTAAGACAGAAAAGATCAGATCACTTGAAGGATTTAAGAAATAGTGTTCGAAAGGTTACGAAAATATAACCTTAAGATGAACCCGTTAAAGTGCGCATTTGGCATCACGTCTGGAAAGTTCCTCGGCTTTATTGTCAAGCACCGTGGCATTGAAGTGGACCAATCAAAGATCAAGGCCATTCAAAGCATGCCTAAACCAAGAAACTTGCACGCGCTGAAGAGTCTACAACGACGACTAGCCTTCATCAGGCGTTTCATCTCCAACCTTGCAGGGCGTTGTCAACCGTTCAGTCGACTCATGAAAATGGATGTTCCGTTCATATGGGACGAAGCATGCCACAATGCTTTTGAAAGCATAAAAAAGTATTTATCAAGTCCACCGGTCCTGAGGGTGCTTGTGCCCGGAAAACCGCTCACATTGTACATTGCCACTCAGGAAAGTTTAGTTGGAGTACTCTTGGCACAAGAGAATGAATCCCAGAAAGAATGAGCACTCTACTACCTCAGCCGAACTCTCATAGGTGCTGAGTTAAAGTACTCCCCAATAGAAAAGATATGCCTCGCCTTGGTGTTCGTCATCCAAAAGCTCAGGCATTACATGAATGCGTACACCATCCACCTAGTTGCTAAAGTTGACCTAGTCAAATACATCATGTCCAAACTAGTCTTAATAGGGCGACTAGCTAAATGGGCGTTGTTTCTGAATCAATACGAGATCATCTACGTCCCAGCTAAGGCCGTCAAGGGACAAGCGCTAGCAGATTTCCTTACCGATCATCCAATCCCAGCCGATTGGAAAATCTCAGACGACTTGCCTAATGAGGAGGTGTTCTACATCGACATCTTCCCGACATGGATGATGTTCTTTGACGGATCTGCACGAGCAGATGGAGTGGGGGTAGGAGTAGTATTCATGTCGCCACATAGGCAAATATTACCTTATTCCTTCCAACTAAGCAAACTATGCTCCAATAACGTCGCTGAGTACCAAGCACTGATCATCGGGCTCCAAATGGCGATCAACATGGGAATCACAGCCCTTGAGGTATTTGGCGACTCCAAGCTCATAATCAATCAACTCTTAACTACATATGAGGTGAGGAAATATGATCTCATCCCATACTTCCGACTGGCAACCCAACTGCTACAAAAGTTGGAGACTGTGACACTAGAACATGTACCAAGAAAAGAAAATCAAATCGCAGATGCTCTCGCTACCCTATCCTCGAGTATGACACTAGGAAAAAGCAAAACTGCAGACGTGCCAGTTTACCAAAGATGGATGATCCCGCTAGTTACTGAAATGATATTGGATGATACAAACGTCATCTCGGTACTTCCAGTCGACGCTGAAGAGTGGAGACAGCAGCAGATCGACTACTTGAAGCATGGAAAGCTTCGAGATGATCCTAGACACCGCTCTGAAATACGTCGACGAGCACCTCGATTCCTCTACTACAAAGAAACACTCTGCCGACGCTCTTTTGAATGAGTACTTCTGAGATGCCTAGGTGAGGAACAAGCACACTCAGGTGTATACGGAGCGCATCAATCTGGACCAAAGTTACATTTCCAGCTCAAAATGATGGGTTACTATTGGCCAAGCATGGTGAAAGATTGCCTGGAACATGCTAAAATGTGCTAAGCTTGCCAATTTCACGCCAACTTCATACATCAACCCGCCTGAACCATTCCACCCTACAGCTGCCTCATGGCTATTTGATACATGGGGATTGGACGTCATAAGACTAACAGATTACTTCCTCGCAGCAACAAATTACTTCTCCAAGTGGGCTAAAGCCATACCTCTAAGGGAAGTCAAGAAGGAAATTGTCATCCGTTTCATTAAGGAACATATCATCCACCGATATGGTGTGCCTCGCTACATCGCTGACAACAGAAAATAGTTCTCCAACCGACTTATGGACGAGCTCTGCGAGAAATACAAGTTCAAGCAGCATAAGTCTTCCGTGTATAATGCTTCGGCCAACGGTCTTGCGGAAGCATTCAACAAAACATTGTGCAACCTCCTAAAGAAGGTGATCGGCCGAACAAAGAGAGACTGGCATGAAAGAATAAGCGAAGCACTTTGGGCATATAGGACAACACATAGGACTCGTACCCAAGCTACGCCTTATTCTCTTGTATATGGCGTGGAAGCTATTCTACCGCTCGAGACTCAAATCCCCTCACTAAGGATGGCCATACAAGAAGGCTTGACTAATGAAGAGAATGCAAAGTTGCGCTTTCAAGAGCTGGAAGCTCAACAACATTTGGAGTGTTATCAAGCACGACTCTCCAATGCCTTTAACAAGAAAGTTCGCCCTTGTTCTTTTCAAATGGGAGATCTCATCCTTGCATTGCGTAGGCCTATCATCACAACTCACAAAACAAAAAGCAAGTTCACATCAAAGTGGGATGACCTTATGTAATACAAGAAGTCTACACTAATGGCGCATACTTAATCATGGCAAAAGACGGCTTGAAGATCGACCACATCAATGGCAGATTCTTGAAACGCTACTATCCTTAAAACAAACGGACCAAATGCTCCTTGCCTATACTAGCTGAAACTACAAACGACACCAAATGCTCCTTGCCTGTACGAGCTGAAACTGCAAACGACACCAAATGCTCCTTGCCTGTATGAGCTAAAACTGCAAACGGCACCAAATGCTTCTTGCCTGTACGAGCTGAAACTGCAAACGGCACCAAATGCTCCTTGCCTGAACGAGCTGAAACTGCAAATGGCATTAAATGATCCTTGCTCGCAGGAGCATAAACTGCGTATGACAAAAAAAAAATGTATTTGAACTACGTCATGACTTTATCCCTCATCAACCGAGGGTACGTAGGCAACTTGAAACTTCAAAACTTCAAGTACAGTCACATCATCAATAAAAAACACAAACACTTTAAAGAATAAAGAGCAAATTCAAAATGTGAATACTTTATTTCTTTAAAATGAAGGATTTGGCTACAAAACTTTATTGCAATGATCAACAACAAAGAAGGTTTAAGGAAGACATTACTAGAGAACTATGTCTCTAAAACTACGAAAATGATCCTCAAGCAGACCTTCCAAAGTCTTTAAAGTCTTTACATCGGTGGGAGACAAGGTGGGCAACTCCATAGCCATGCCTTTCTCTTGCTCTAGGCATGACATTTCCTTTTAGTACTGAGAAATTGTAGCTTTCTGCTTCGAGAGAACACATTTAAGTTGTGATGCTTCGATTCCTAACTGCTCTCGCTCCCGCTCCAACTCTTTTAAACGCACTCGGATGGAAGCTAAAGAGGTCCATGTAACTTGATAATCTTTCGAAACAGCTTGCTGAGAAGACTGGACGGGCAATTGATAAATCCATTGCTGCAAGTTGTTGAGGTCTAACATCTGGACTTAACTTCTTCAAGGAAATAACACGCAAGGAAGAGTAATCAGTAGAGGTGGCCGTAAGTTTTGCAATCTGGACCCTCAAGGGCGAGGAATCAACGTTAAGGTTGTCAATCGTAGAAACAAGCTTTAATAAATCCTCCTTAAGCAACGCAAGGTCTTCCCATGGGCACTTTGAAATCCTTTCCTCAATATAGCTTTTGACATCCATGGCCACATTAAGTCTGATGCGATGGATAAATTGCTCAGTACCATGAAGGTTCGGCCCTCTTAAAGAAACCTCAGAGCTAGCTGGCAAAGGTGTTGGATGCATGACAAGCCCTTGCATACCCTTACCTAGATGCCATAAACTACGGTAACTTGGCGGATTCAAAACGGGGTATGCACCAGGCGGATTCCCAATCTCCCCGTCTGTGGGTAAATTACCTTCAAATAGCATCTCCATATAAGAATGAATGCCTGTGTTCACCAAATCAAAAGAACAAGAAGGCCTCGCCTAAACGAGACAAAGAAAGATGTTAGAAATCAAAGCTAAAACAATGAAAGCAAAAAAAAAAAAAAAAAAAAAAGGTCACAAGAAAGAAGGAAACATGTACATCTTTCTCAAGTGACACATGACCATCAAATGGAGGAGGTCTAAACACTTCTTTCTTCTTATGATGAAAATTGACATCACTATCAGCATAAGCACTTTCAAGTGGTCGCTTGTTTATAATCTATTGACGCTGCTGCAAAGCAAGTCCATCTTCGCACGAATCAACTTTATCACCCCCATCTTCATAAGCATCCAGATGTTGAGGAGACAAGCATGGGTGCTGAGGAGCTAGAACCACAAGTCTATCTTGCAAATGAGCTGCACTCACACAGTCAAGAGGTACCAGCTGCGTAGGAATCACAGAACAACCCTCTCTCAAAGCATCATTACGTGAGTAAGGGAAATCACAAAACCAAATTGTCTACTGAAATGGTAAGGACTATATGGTTGAACGATGCATCAGTCTCCTTGCCGCAAAGAAACATACCCCGAGCGAAGACTTATAAGATAAGATAAGTCTGAGAAGTAAAGACGTTAATCATCTATGATGCCTCGCTGAGTCGAGCCAACTCTCGCTAGGTAGTCCATCCTCAAGCCTTCATAACTTTTGTACAATGCTTGCGTTTACGAATCATCGAGGCTCTTCGCATAAAGCACACCAGAATACTTCATCATCAAAGGCCCCAGCTTGACTGAAGTCAGTGAAGAAGACCTAGTTTGCCTAAATTTGACATAGAAAAATGAGTGCCAAAGTACTAACCTAACCAACCATACACATAATGGTAGGGAAGTACCGCAGCGCGATCTTCAGTGCTTGCCGAGTTCGAAACAACACTCAAGCCATAGTGAATGTTGGCTAAGACCGAAATAGCAAGGCTAAAAGATTCTCCTGCAGCCATCATGCTGGCGACTTTGAAGACTCCGGGGCGGATAAAGTTGACATCGTCTTTGGGGAAAACAAACTTACAAAGCCAACAAGCTAACAAAGCGGCTAGGTAAGATTCTTCCAAGTACTCTGATGTTATGCCAAGATCCTTAAATACCCTCAACTCGGCAGGGGTATGGCGTCCAGCTGGACCAATGACACCGGACGGATTCGAGTTTCCCTTAGGAGTGGTTGTCTTGATGCGACCACTTTTCTTCAAATGTCTCTTGTACTTCATGGCATCCCGATACCAAAATCGGATCCATGAGGAAATCTTCACGCCTGACTTACTCTGAGACTTCTGGAAAAGCTTATGGTACGCCCAAAACAAATAGTGGCAGCTTGCAGGCAACCCTCAGCTATTGCGATGAGAAAACTCCTCCGTGCTAGGAACAACCTGGTCATAAAACTTTCCTTGGATCGGCAAGCCTCCTATCTTGTGGAGATCCCAAAGTGAAATCGACATCTCCCCTTGAGACGTGTGAAGTGTATTAGTTGCTGGACACCAATGCTAAAAGAATTCACGAAGGACGGAAAGATGACGATCATAACTAAACAAAGACGCATAGACTGCATGATAAATGCCCATATTGGTAAGTACATCTTTGGAGCGGCTCAAGACATCTTCAAGCCACTCCCAGTAGAACTCGGCAAAGGTGGCTCCTCTAGTAGTCGACAACGTGATACTCCAAGTCACAGCTCCGTTGCGGATACGATCACTAAGAATCTCAAACAAAGCCGGAGAATCATCACGTGCATGGTGCGAAGAGTTCAAGATGAGAGTTCTCGATGTACACACATGTTTCTTTATATTTGGTCGACAAAAAACTGTCACCTCCCAAGATACTTCAGAAGACCACGACTTGATATGCATCGAGTTGTCTTTCGCATGAAGGGTAAGCGCCTTAGAGCCCGTCAACAACGCACAAAGCTTCAACGTTGTTCCCCTATCTTGTGAATCACCTTCATTCGCAAGCATGGTGATTGTGTTGCTCTTAAAACACTTGAAAAATACCATGGCTGCAACGGAAAAATCAGCCATAAAATTGAGCAGCACAACAAAGAAGATAGCTACAAGACAGTCCATCCAAGTAGCGACAAGAGGCATGGCGAAGTCACCACCGAGGAAAGTCATGACCAAAAGGCACTACACAGCATAAACTCACTGCAGTCTTTTGCACAACCTCACACGGTAAAAGTGAAACACTGCAACAAGCTCCAAGTAGCGGTAAAGACGAAGTCACCACCGAGGAAAGTCATGACCAAAAGGCATTACACAGCATAAACTCACTACAGCCTTTTGCACAACCCCACATGGTAAAAGTGATGCACTGCAACAAGCTCCAAGCACGGGCAAAGGAACCTTCGTCAAAACAGCAAAGAAAATCCACCAATGTAGTGAGTACTTAAAAATAAATAAATAAATAAATAAATCTAATAATAATAATAATAATAATAATAATAATAATAAATAAATAAAAAAGGAATCAAAATCAAAAGCCATGTGAACCGTGTGTGTGTGTGTGTGTGTGTGTGTGTATGCACACATGACTAGTCAAAATCAAAAGTCACGTAAACATATACATATATATATATATATGACTAGTCAAAATCGAAAGCGTGAACTCTGTGTGTGTGTGTTGATAAGTGAATTTTATATTATATATTCAACCCTATTCTTGGTATATTTTGGTTCATATTTTGGAAGAATTTTGATACTTTGAATTGTATTTTCAATACAGGACTTCCAAATTCCTCTAGAGCAAAACGTGGCCAAATGGACGAATTTTGGAGTAATTATAGTTGGAAGACGTTCGTGAGTCACTTAGCTTGATCGTATCAAAAATTAGGATTTTTCCATCAAGCGGTTATTTTCTGGTGATAAAATAAAGGAGTGATGCGCGGTGCTGGAAAATGACGTTTCTGGGCTTAAATTGCGTTTTTGGAGCCCAAGATAACCTCGGATGGTTTCGTGGCATTCTGAAGATGTCTTCAGAACGTCCTTATCTTTAAACCGACCTATCTTGGGCCAGATTTGGAGGAGATCTGAGGCTAAAACGTGGCTGGACAAGTACTTGGCAGATTCTCCTAGTTTAATTAGGCTTTTATTTGCTAAGATATTTTTATTATTTTTCTTAGTTTCCTAGTTGGAATAAGAAACATAGGTCTTAGGGTTTGTAAGGGCTGAGCAAATATATTGCTTTTGCCGTCTACAGTTTTTCTCGACGCTTATTATTATTCAACTTCAGAGACAAAGAACTTGGTTAGGGTTCTTGGAGATTTTCTACTTTAAGGTGCTTTCATTCCGTTTATTTTTAATAATATTTTCTATGATTTCAATTATGAATATGCATAACTAATTCCTTCTTGCTAGGGCGAAACCTTGAGCCTTAGCATGAATATGTAATTTTTATTTAATTGCTTATGATTGATTGCATGCACACTTTGAATTATTGATCATTGTTTTAAACATTCTAATTATCTTGATGATTGGCCCCCATTAGGATGTTTAGACAAGTAATTGGATGCAATTCGGTTGGAATATCACCGGAGGATTGAGTATTGCTTCTTGTGATTGATAATTGTAATTTCATCTAAGGCGAACATCACGTTCTTAGGGTTTGCATGGTTCTTCAAAAGGTTTTCCAAAAATTAATGAGTCTTTCATGTTCATATTGGATCTGAATATCACAGATGGATTGCATGTTAGATATACGTTCTTGCTTGAATATCATGAGGAGAATATACATTAGGAAAACCTAACCTTTGAAGTGGCATGTGTAAATCATAAGTAATTGGTAAAAATACATAGAATTTTCTAGGTAATGATTGTACCCTAGTGCCTTTATAAATTGGTATTTAAAACTCTTTTCTTCGATTATTTTAGTTTTTGTTTAAAATTCGTTTTTAATATTACCCACTCTCAAACTCTTTTCTCAAGTTTTAATTCTAAGTATTTAATTAGGAATTGTTTCTACATAAATTATCCAAATAGTCCTTGAGGAAAACGACCTTGCATGAGCATCTATACTAGAACATCCTTGTATTCTTGCAAGTATTTCATGTGATTTTGACCCTATTTGCATAGACGTTAAAAATCCTATCAAGAAATTGGCACCGCTGCCGGAGACTATTTTGGATAATTTTTTTTTAAACCTTTTTTGATTATTTTTTTATTTTTCATCAAAAAAAAAAGGAAAAAAAAATTCAAATTCTTTTAACGCTTTTGTGTTATTGCAGATTCTGTAAGCGCACACTGCATAGACAGAGGAGAGAAAATAATTTGGTTTGGGACTGTGAACTGCAAGGCACGTTCCTGCAGGAATTGTTTGCTGGTTTTGTAGACAGTAAAATCACAATGGCGTTGCAATTGCCTGCAGCAGGCAGGCCACTCAGAAAGTCATTGGCTGCCTAAGCCAATGATGTTCCTAATTGTATTGTGTATCCTGCCCAAGAAGATGGCGATTCATTTGAGATCAAGCACCATATGCTTGAAATTTTACCTACTATCCATGGGCTACCTAACGAGGATGCGAATTTACATGTTGCAAATTTCATCATGGGTTGTAAAAATATTTTGATCAGGGGTTTTTCTGCTGAGGCTATTAAGTTACGTCTTTTTCCTTTTCCTTTGAAGGATAAGGCTGAAACTTGGTTATTCACTCTACCAGTTAATAGTATTACTACTTGGCAACAATTGCATACAAGATTCCTGAACAAATATTATCCGGCATCCAAGACATTAAATTACAAGCGGGAGATTATGACATTCTCTCAAAAGCCAAACGAAGAATTTCATGAAGCATGGGAGAGATATACAGAGATGTATATAAAATCTCCACATGTTAATATTGATCCAGATACACAAATGAATATTTTCTTTGATGGGCTTAATCCTACATCTAAAAGCCACGTTAATGCATCAGTTGGGGGTTCATTGTCAAATAAATCTACAAGAGAGGCGTTTGAATTATTTGATACGATGGCTACAGAATCTCAACAGTGGGCAGCAGAACATTCACATAAAAGGGGCATTTCTGAGTTCTCAACAGGTTCTCCTAATATGTCTGCACAAATGGAAAAAATGGAGAAGAAAATTGATGCCAAGTTTGATATTATTCTACAACAGATAGCAAATTCTACACAGCAGTAGCTGTTGGAAATGTGCCCTAAAACCAATCATATGATGATACTTTCCGGACATTTCACATGTTAAACTAATATAGTTTAATTTAAAGGGCAAAGATTATTGTTTGATGCCGTCTCAAAAAAATGTTATATGCTTAAACGATAAGTCCAAGGAATATGTAATTGGGAGAATGCAATCTAAAGAAGTTAGATTCATGAGACCATTCTTTTTTGTATACATATACTAAACGTTCCTGGTCATAGGATTGCCAATTGGGCATTGACAGTCCGTTAAGATCAGTACGTGTTATGTCTTCTCTTAGGGAGAGTGACTGGTCTCGAGTCATTGGTGTGACTGACACCAGGACAAGTAATAGGTTCTCAATAGAGTTCAATGAACGCGATCAATAAGGAGTTCTCATTAGGTTCTCCACCTTTTCTGATTAGCTTGGGTAACCATGACATACTGCTAGGTGTCACTCATGGTTTGAATGTTAATTAATCAAACGAATAACTTCGTTATAGACCTCGGGTTAGTTTTGGGCCGCAAGGCCCAATGAGATTTGAATGTCAAGCCCATTAACTCAAGTTGTATGACAACTTGAAACCACAAAGGGCTTGAAAGCCCAATGAACCTTAATGGCCGGCCATATAGAGGGGTAGTGAACTTGGCTTAATTGCAAGTTCCCACTCCATTGTGAGGTGGTATAAAGACAACTTTACAGCCATTTCATCCTTAGGGTTTTTTTTTTTTTTGAGAAAAAATGAGAACACAAGCTCCCTTTTCTCTCTAAGAGGCAGGCCACCCTAGAGAATTTTAGCTAGCAATCTTGCTTCCTCTAGGTCACTCATCTCTTCTTCAAGTCCTACCTTGGTGTGGAGACTTAGAGGTTCTCAACTTTGGGAACTTGGAGAATCCTTTCAACCATCCTCATCCAAGAAATCCATGCAGCTAAGAAGCAAGGAATGAAGGCCCTCTCCTTGGGTGATTAGCCTTTGCTTATGCAAAGAGGAATCAACTAAGGTATAAGATTTATCAACTCACTTTGTTCTTGAGTTAAGTCTTGGTTCACCCTTCTACTAGGCTTTGAATTTCATGGGTAATGTTTTGTTTTTGAGTGCATACAAGCATGATTCCGCCTTTAATTGTTAATTGCATGCCATAGATGTTGCTCAAATGAACATGTTTTTCACAAAATTTCCTTCAAGTGGTATCAAGAGCCTAGGTCTAGTAGTTGGTGAATCCTTTTGGGTTTTGTATTTTCATAGTTTATGATTTGAATGTTGTAATTGTTACAAGCTTTATTCTTGCTTCTTTGAATGTAAATTTTGTTAGAAAATTTGCCATCTCAAATGTTGTAGATGTAGTTCATATGAGCATGAATTTTGGAGCTAAAATTTGGTGCCATGTTTTTGGGGAAATTCGGCCAAATCCAAAGGGTGGATTTTTGGGTTCATGTTTGTCTTGTTAAAAGTGTTTTAAAGTGACATTAGGAACCCCTAAGTACCCTAGTATGGTAATATGTTATTTCCCTTTAGTTTGAGAGTTTTTGGGGTGTCTTTGGGTGAAAAATGTTCATGTAGCTTTTATGAGTTTTCATGGATGTTCTTCATTGTTCTTGTTACGTTCTTGGCAAGAACAAAAAGGTTGGGAATTTTGATTCAAAGTTTTGGTTGATTACATAAAGTCTTTGTTTTAATTATGGATGGTGTAACTTTTCAATCACAAGATTTTTTTTTTTTTTTGAAAGAGTGATTGAAAGTTGAAAATGTGTTTGATGTTTTTGTACATGATTGGTACTTCTCTTACACATCCATACCTACTTTTTCAAACCAACCCATCACCTTTCACTTTGTTGAAAAAATTTCAAAAGTTTTATGACAAAACTCTCACCAAAACCGGCCACCCCTAAAGTAGGGTACTTTTGGGGCTTTTATGCAATTACATAAAGTTTTGATACTTTTGTGTATTTGTACTTTGACCCGAAAATTTACTTTTTTACGTACAGACCCAAAATCACTAAAGGACAACTTGTTTTGCTCCTTTAATGAAGTTTTTGAATTTGTTGAAATTTTTGGGTTCTAGTTGTAATTACATGAAATAGTGGACTTTTGTGTTTTTACAAAGGGACCTCAAAAGTTTATGTTTTGCAATATAGCCCAATGGTTGAGGTTATTGCTTTTCGGCCCACATTAGTTGAGAACAAAATAGTTTTGTATCTTTAAATGAGAATTGGATTTTCATTTCATTTTAGCTCCATTTAAATCAATTCTACGGATACAAAAACCAAATGAAAATGTTGCATTCAAGTTTAATTAGTTAAAGCGTTAATTAATTAAAGAAAGGGTGATTATGAACCTAAGCCTACGATAATTGAGCTATGTGAAAGGCCGTCTCAAATTTGTTTGAACCATGGGAATGTGTAGATTAGATTTTGGTTGTAATTTGATATGATCAAGTGTTGTAAAAGAGCATAAGCTCTTCTTTAAAGTAATTTGTTTTGATCAAATGTTGTAACAGAGCATAAGCTCTTCTTTACTTTGAAGTACTCCTTTCTTGTTTTATTTGATATCCATGAAATTGGAGTAGTTGGGTCCAACGCCCAATAGGAAAAACAATCCTTAATATGATTAAACGCGTAACTAAAATCAATCACCATCCCTAGACCGAGATCCAACACTAGGCTCATGTTGGATCTAATCAAAGGTCCATAGTCATCCTAAGGCCCTAAGGCAACTATATAGTCCATCAATGAATGCAAACCTTATGTTAGTAGTACCATATACTCTTGCTTTAAAAACCGTTTTACAAGCATAGTGGGAATATCATATACAACTAAATCAATCACATGGACTAAAAGTTGTAATAGGACCAAATTGTTTTAATAAGATTAAAATGCATGCTTATATGTGATGAGACCTAAAACCCTCAACCAAACCATTATTAAGTTGATAAGCGTGAGAGTGCTTTGAACCCTATTTCGTGGACTTCCACCGTGGTAGGCTCTGATCGTTTATGACTCGTACACCGACTTCACCTTATCATGGGGGAGTACAAAGTGCATGCGTACACTCAGGAGGAGTTCTATATGCATACATGATGTTGTGAAGGTAGGCAACGAGAATGATCAACATCATATCATTGTGAGGTTGTTCTTGAACCCCTACTCGAACTTGCATGGTGGGAATGACTTAACTAAGTGCAATGGAGCCAACATCATATCATTGTGAGGCTTCATTCTCTAAAGGCCAAATAAGATGGGTACTTGCAAGAGATGCAAATGTGTAAGCGTACTGTCTCATTATTATTGATGCTAGCCAACATCATATCATTGTGAGGTGGGCTTGGTAATGATGAGTCTCCCATACCCTACTAAGAGTTTCCTCTAAAACTCTCGAATTCCGATGAGGGATATGGAATTTGCCAAAAATAGTGGGTGGTGCTATTTGATTTAAAGACCCGGATCAAATGGCTTAAAATCAATCAATTTATATTCGTTATGTATTTATTTACCAATATATTTGCAAACGCTATCCAAAACTTGACAAAGAAAAAGCCGAAAGCTTTAGTTTTTGGACTTATTACTACAATCCCATAGATTGTCTTTAATGGCTTGTATATGTACCTAAATAGTCTCATCCTCACAATCTTCCTATTGATAATGTATCATTGGAAGAACATGTTAGATAAGTCTATCATAAAGAGGAGAACACTTTTAATGTCATAATTCTTCAATTACAAATTGTTGTATGAAGAAGTAACAGTTGCTTTGAACAACCCTTAGTTAACGCAAACATTAGTGCTCGTTTCTTTGTTACATGAACAAGGAACTTGAGAAGTAAGCACAAGGGCATGGACACTTTATGTGCCATGATTCTTCACTTACAAATTGTTGCATGAAGAAATGAGAGTTGCCTTGAACAACTCTTGAAAGTTTGTAATTGTGTTTAGAACATAATGGTTGGTTGACAAAAATAGTCCATCAACATGGACTTATGATGATTTTGAATCATTGAGTGTCGAAGTGTTAAACCACTTCTAGAGATGGAAACTAGGGAAGGACTTCACTTTCCTGTCCCTATCCAAATGGTTCACTAACTTTATTGTAAACTATATAGTGAACAATAACCACACGCTCTCCAAATTGTTTGATGTATATAAGACAATTGAAATATGTTTCAAGAGAGATAATGGGAGTTTAGGGACCATGACGATTGTAGTCAAAGGAGAAGTCAAATGAAGAAGGCAAAATAACTCCAAGGGAACAAACTTTCTTTATGAAAGGATGGACATTGGAAGGGGTATTTGCAAGAAATGTCTTGCAAGTGTCAAGAACACACATTTCGAAGGTGTTGTAAATTGTTCTTGAATAGTTCAAAATAGTTGGTTCTTCTACTTGAATGCTTGATTCCGTATTAGTAACTATGTTTTACAATCGTTGTAAAAGTGTGGCTAATAAGAAGTAGAAGATAAATGAGAGAAGAAAAAGTACTTCACATTCAGAACGTGAATCAAATGTAGATCTCTGCGAAAGCAGGTAGTACTTACTTCCTCATATGAACTACCAAACAAAATGGAAAAACAAAGATTGCCTTTACTTTCCAATTGAATAAAAGAACTTAATTCCGTATGAGAAATGGATAAATGTTTTGTTTGACAAAACATTGTTCTTTATTAATGAATGATTAGATTATTGTAATCTAATTGATTATCTCTATAGTAGAGATGATATGGTAGTGTTAACTGTTTAGAATATAACGATGCTTAAAACCCAAAAGGTTGGAAGGTAGTGACTAATCCCAACTGAGTTGTGATACCTCTAAAACATAAATTATGAGTTGGTCATAGATGGATGCTTTGGATCATTAGATCCGGATCCAATGCCTTCTTGTTAAAATTGTATAGAGGCAAAATGTTTGAATCTTTATTCTTTTGGAAAGGAAGAAAGAATCACAAAGTTGTTGAGGTTAATTCACTTAGATGTTAGTGGCACTTGTCCACAACATAATACTACTCATGTTGTATGACATTCACTGAAGATCGCTCTCGGTTGGACTATCGTTTATTTTGAATAAACACAAGTCCGAATACTTTTTAAAGGGTTTCAAAGAATTCAAGAACGTAAGTTGATGAGTAAGACGTGTAAAGTATTTATCTCCTTAGATTTGATCCAAGGAAAGGAAACACTTTAGAACAGTTTCCTTGAAAGATATCAAGGAAAGAAGCATCATAAGGTAATGCATTTCTCCATTAGGAGAAGAACGAATTTGAATAAGATTTAGTTTGTTGGATGTTATCAATTACCCATATTTAGGATATATACTTCTAAGACAATATGATTGTCAATTAGAAGATCTTCCAAAATTTTCATGACTCCATAGGATGTAGTTGGAAAAAAAGATAAGTCTTAATCTTGTTAAGATTTGGGGTTGTGTGCTAATAAGCAATATTTGTTTGAGACTTATCTTGTGGATATCCTTAAATTAACCTTTGGATATCACTTCTATAAACCAACTAACAAATGTTGTTTTGTTGGGTAGGTCATTGTAATCCTGCAATATGATTTGCCTAGGCGCAAATGAACGAGAGATAGAACTCAAAGAATGGGTTCTTTGAGACACAAGATGATAATCAACAAATATAACAACCTAGTTCCTACACCACAAGCTCCAAGGTATTCGAGAAGGATTTTTAAACTGTCTCAGTTGAATGGTTTGAACTTTATGACTATGTCATAGAGTTACACCTCTTAATTCGAAAGGAATAAGAATGAAAATCCTTAAGACTACATTGAGTGTATATACGACATATACTCAAGGAAATGGCAAAGTACCATTTGACCCGAAATAATGAAACCTTTATAGCTAATTGGTAGCTTAAGGTGACTACAATCAAAGAGAATGGTTGACTTGGAAGAAACCATCTTCGACATAGTCTTGGTTTCAATTAATTCGAAGATTGGTAGCTACAACTAAATGGTGATTCAATGTTTGGACATAATATGGGTTTCCGAAACCATTATTAAGATAGTCTTGATAATATATGTCTGAAACTATGAATCACAAGACATGTAAGTTGTAGAGATCCATCCATCATGAATCTTAGCAAGCAAGTGGGAGCTGTAAGCATCTTATGAGAGAAGGATCAAATAGTTTGATTTCTCATAAATATGTAAATGAATCTTTTGTTTACTAGATTTACAAAAGATTAGTGGGAGTTAATCATGTTCCTAAATTTGAATATATATATATATATATATATATGTACATATATGATATATTAATTTTGCAAAATGAAAAGAATACTTCTTCGTTAAAGTTATGACTTTAAACATTCTATAACGATAGAATGTATATGGGAGACATAGTCTATAAACATGGGATGGAAATCTATAATGATAGATTTCAGGATATAATTGGATTATATCAAGCCCTAATGATAGACAAAAGATGCTAGAAAGTTTCTCATATGATGATAAACTTTAATCAGAAGGACAACTCTAGTGAGACTAGGAAGTTGCTCTTCTCAAAGGGAACATACCCTTTTGACTCCTAAAGAAACATAATGCATAAATAGAATCCTTTATGCATACGCAGAAAGGTGATTTACGTATTTCATAATGTATGCAAAACATTGATATGAGTTGTACCTAGAACGGTACAAGACAATATCAATGCATGCCCAGGATCAGAACCATGGCAACTATCAAGTGAGTCCTTAAGTATTTAAGAAATACTAAGGGTATATATTCCTCAAAGAATGAGGAAGAATTAGAGTAACATAATGGAAGCGTAAATGCATTAGATTATGAATCTAATCCATCATTGGATGTTGCTTCATTATGAACGAAGAGATTATCATATATCTTTTTATTATGACTAAAGAGATATTTGGATGGAAACATTAAAAGTAATGACTTTAGTGTGTTCCATTGTGAATGCAAAATATATTGCCATATAGAAGCTTACAACGATGTTGTTTGGATGGGAAAGTTCATTTATGAATTTCTATTCAGTTCCAACCAGAAAGTGTCTCCAGTGTACCGACACTATGACACTAATAGGGCGATAGCTCAAGCCAAGGAATCAAGGTCTTATCATGATCCAAACTCAAATGACAGACTAAACCACATCATTAAGAATCATGTATAATGGAGACGTCATTATTATCAAGGTTGCTTCTATGGATAACATATAGATATCCATTGTCCAGTCCTACTACTCAACCATTTTTGAAATGACTATAGAAGAGGTATCATCACTGATGACCAAGCTAATTGGCTCTAGCGCAGGTGGGAGATTGTTGGAAATGTGCCCTAAAACCAATCATATGATGATACTTTACGGATGTTTCACATGTTAAACTAATATAGTTTAATATAAAGGGCAAAGATTATTGTTTGAAGCCGTCTCATATAAATGTTATACGCTTAAACAATAAGTCGAAGGAATATGTAATTGGGAGAATGTGATCTAAAGAAGTTAAATTCATGCGACCATTCTCTTTCGTATACATATCCTAAACGTTCCTGATTATAGGATTGCCAATTGGGCATTGATAGTCCGTTAAGATCCGTACGTGCTATGTCTTCTCTTAGGGAGAGTGACTGGTCTCGAGTCATTGGTGTGACTGACACCAAGACAAGTATGTAGGTGCTCAATAGAGAATGAGTCCACTGAACACGATCAACAAGGAGTTCTCATACTCATGTCACATGAGAACTCATGGTTGGGATAATGCAAAGTAGTCATTTGACCTGAGGCATCATAGTTGTCTTATGGTTAGGTCCTTGATCTTTGACTATGTCAAAGTCACTCCGTCAGAAAGTGTCAACGGCATAGTTGGGGTTAAGCCACTTAGGCATGGAGGCAAGTGAATGTGCAACAAGGGATTTCTAACCTTTAAACCGTTTGAGGGAGAATACTCTATAATATGATTAAGAAGCTCTGGCCAGAGTATGAATGAGATTTAGGAAATTGTTCCAAATCACATTCAAGGTAATCATATAAGTAAGTGAATCACATTGGATAGTAGACATGAATAAACTATCAAACCAAACAATGTGGTTAAGAGTATTGTATTAGAGAAAGACCGTATTGCATTGTAATCCTAAACTGAATAGGTTCTCCACCTCTTCTGATTAGCTTGGGTAACCATGACATACAGCTAGGTGTCACTCATGGTTTGTGGAAGCCCTAAACGTGTATAACCACTAAAGGGAGAATTGAAAGTAAGTTTCAATTCACAATCGATTTGAAAGAGTTCTAATCGCCCACTGCCTTGCTAAAATGAACCTAATGGATCGTACACCGTGTAAGGTAGAGATTGAAGAAACAACGGAGATGAGTAAGGATAATTAAATGGTTTCATTATTTATGGCAAGGATTAATTAATATGTTAATTAATCAAACGAATAAAGTTCGTTAAAGACCTCGGGTTAGTTTTGGGCCTCAAGGCCCAATGGGCTTCGAACGTCAAGCCCATTGACTTAAGTTGTATGACAACTTAATGACTAATAATTCACAAAGGCCCAAACAGCCCAATAAAACCCTATGGCAGGCCATATTGATAAAGGAGTGGGTTTTGGACTTATTACAAGTTTCCCACTCCAATGAAGGTAGGTATAAATGTGACTCTATAGCCTTTTCTTCATTAGGGTTTCTTTTGGAGAAAAGATGAGAACAAAATGAATGATTAGATTATTGTAATCTAATTGATTTTCTCTATAGTAGAGATGATATGGATGAATGTTTCCGTCACTATGAGAGATGGATGAATGTTTTGTTTGACAAAACATTGTTCTTTATTAATGAATGATTAGATTATTGTAATCTAATTGATTATCTCTATAGTAGAGATGATATGGTAGTGTTAACTGTTTAGAATATAACGATGCTTAAAACCCAAAAGGTTGCAAGGTAGTGACTAATCCCAACTGAGTTGTGATACCTCTAAAACATAAATTACGAGTTGGTCATAGATGGATGCTTTGGATCGTTAGATCCGGATCCAATGCCTTCTTGTTAAAATTGTATAGAGGCAAAATGTTTGAATCTTTATTCTTTTGGAAAGGAAGAAAGAATCACAAAGTTGTTGAGGTTAATTCACTTAGATGTTAGTGGCACTTGTCCACAACATAATACTACTCATGTTGTATGACATTCACCGAAGATCGCTCTCGGTTGGACTATCATTTATTTTGAATAAACACAAGTCCGAATACTTTGCAAAAGGTTTCAAAGAATTCAAGAAATGTAAGTTGATGAGTAAGATGTCTAAAGTATTTACCTCCTTAGATTTGATCCAAGGAAAGGTAACACTTTAGAACAGTTTCCTTGAAAGATATCAAGGAAATAAGCATCATAAGATAATGGATTTCTCCATTAAGAGAAGAACGAACTCAACTAAGATTTAGTTCGTTGGATGTTATCAATTACCCATATATAAGATATACACTTCTAAGACAATATGATTGTCAATTAGAAGATCTTCCAAAATTTTCATGACTCCATAGGATGTAGTTGGAAAGAAAGATAAGTCTTAATCGTGTTAAGATTTGGGGTTGTGTGCTAATAAGCAATATTTGTTTGAGAATTATCTTGTGGATATCCTTAAATTAACCTTTGAATATCACTTCTATAAACCAACTAACAAATGTTGTTTTGTTGGGTAGTTCATTGTAATCCTACAATATGATTTGCCTAAGCGCAAATGAACGAGAGATAGAACTCAAAGAATGGGTTCTTTGAGAGACAAGATAATCAACAAATATAACAACCTAGTTCCTACACCACAACTCCAAGGTAGTCAAGAAGGATTTATAAACCGTCTCAGTTGAATGGTTTGAACTTTATGACTATATCATAGAGTTACACCTCTTAATTCGAAAGCAATAAGAATGAAAATCCTTATGACTACATTGAGTGTACATACGACATATACTCAAGGAAATGGTAAAGTACCATTTGACCCGAAATAGTGAAACCTTTAATAGCTAATTGGTAGCTTAAGATGACTACAATCAAAGAGATTGGTTGACTTGGAAGAAACCATCTTTGACGTAGTCTTGGTTTCAATTAATTCAAAGATTGGTAGCTACAACTAAATGGTGATTCAATGTTTGGACATAATATGGGTTTTCGAAACCATTATTAAGATAGTCTTGATAATATATGTCTAAAACTATGAATCACAAGACATGTAAGTTGTAGAGATCCATCCATCATGAATCTTAGCAAGCTAGTGGGAGCTATAAGCGTCTTATGAGAGAAAGATCAAATCGTTTGATTTCTCATAAAGATGTAAATGAATCTTTTGTTTACTAGGTTTACAAAAGATTAGTGGGAGTTAATCATGTTCCTAAATTTGAATATATACACATATGATATATTAATTCTGGAAATGAAATGAATACTTCTTCGTTAAAGTTATGACTTTAAACATTCTGTAACGATAGAACGTATATGGGAGACATAGTCTATAAACATGGGATGGAAATCTATAATGATAGATTTCAAGATATAATTGGATTATATCAAGCCCTAATGATAGACAAAAAGATGCTAGGAAGTTTTCATATGATGATAAACTTCAATCAGAAGAACAACTCTAGTGAGACTAGGAGGTAGGTCTTCTCGAAGGGAACGTACCCTTTGACTCCCAAAGAAATAATGTGTAAATAAAATCCATTATGTATATGCAGAAAGGTGATTTATGTATTTCATATTGTATGAAAAACATTGATATGAGTTGTACCAAGATCGGTACAAGACGATATCAATGCAAGCCCAAGATTAGAACCATGGCAACTATCAAGTGAATCCTTAAGTATTTGAGAAATAATAAAGGATGGATTCCTCAAGAATGAGGAAGAATTAGAGTAACGTAATGGAAGCGTAAATGTATTAGATTATGAATCTAATCCATCGTTAGATGTTTCTTCATTATGAATGAAAAGATAATCAGATATCTCTTTATTATGACTAAAGAGATATTTGGATGGAAACATTAAAAGTAATGACTTTAGTGTGAATGCAAAATATATTGCCATATAGAAGCTTACAACAATGTTGTTTGGATGAGAAAGTTCATTCATGAACTCTCTATTCGGTTCCAACCAGAAAGTGTCTCTAGTGTACCGACATTACAACACTAATGGGGCGATAGCTCAACCTAGGGAATCAAGGTCTCATCATGATCCGAACTCAAATGACAGACTAAACCACATGATTAAGAATCATGTATAATGGTGACATCGTTATTCTCAAGGTTGCTTCTATAGGTAACATATAGATATCCATTGTCTAGGCCTACTACTCAGCCATTTTTGAAATGACTACAGAAGAGATATCATCATTGATAACCAAGCTGATTGGCTCTAGTGCAAGTGGGAGATTGTTGGAAATGTGCCCTAAAACCAATCATATGGTGATACTTTACAGACATTTCACATATTAAACTAATATAGTTTAATTTAAGGGGCAAAGAATATTGTTTGAAGCCGTCTCATATAAATGTTATACACTTAAACGATAATTCCAATGAATATGTAATTGGGAGAGTGCGATCTAAAGAAGTTAAATTCATGAGACCATTCTTTTTCGTATACATATCCTAAACGTTCCTGATCATAGGATTGCCAATTAGGCATTGACAGTCCGTTAAGATCAGTACGTGTTATGTCTTCTCTTAGGGAGAGTGACTGGTTTCGAGTCATTGGTGTGACTGACACCAAGACAAGTACGTAGGTGCTCAATAGAGAATGAGTTCACTAAACGCGATCAACAAGGAGTTCTCATACTCATGTTTCATGAGAACTCATGGTTGGGATAATGCAAAGTAGTCCTTTGACCTGAGGCATCATAGTTGTCTTGTGGTTAGGTCCTTGATCTTTGACTATGTCAAAGTCACTCCATCTGAGGTTGTCCACGACATAGTTGGGGTTAAGCCACTTAGCCATGGAGGCAAGTGAATGCGCAACAAGGGATCTCTAACCTTCAAACTGTTTGAGGGAGAATACTCTATGATATGATTAAGAATCTCTGGCCAGAGGATGAATGAGATTTATGAAGTCATTCCAAATCACATTCAAGGTAATCATATAAGTAAATGAATCACATTTGATAGTAGACATGAATAAACTATCAAACCAAACAATGTGGTCAAGAGTATTGTATTAGAGAAATACCGTATTGTATTGTAATCCTAAACTGAATAGGTTCTCCACCTCTTCTGATTAGCTTGGGTAACCATGACATATTGTTAGGTGTCACTTATGGTTTGTGGAAGCCCTAAACGTGTATAATCACTAAGGGGAGAATTGAAAGTAAGTTTCAATTCACAATCGATTTGAAAGAGTTCTAATCGTCCACTGCCTCGGTAAAAGGAACCTAATGGATCGTACACCGTGTAAGATAGAGATTGAAGAAGCAATAGAGATGAGTAAGGATAATTAAATGGTTCAATTATTTATGGCTAGGATTAATTAATATGTTAATTAATCAAACGAATATGTTCGTTATAGACCTCGGGTTAGTTTTGGGCCGCAAGGCCCAATGGGATTTGAATGTCAAGCCCATTAACTCAAGTTGTATGACAACTTGAAACCACAAAGGGCTTGAAAGCCCAATGAACCCTTAATGGCCGGCCATATAAACAGGGGTAGTGAACTTGGCTTAATTGCAAGTTTGCCACTCCATTGTGAGGTGGTATAAAGGCAACTTTATAGCCATTTCATCCTTAGGGTTATGTTTTTTTTTTTTTAGAGAAAAGATGAGAACACAAGCTCCCTTTTCTCTCTAACAGGCCGGCCACCCTAGAGGATTTTAGCTAGCAATCTTACTTCATCTAGGTCACTCATCTCTTCTTCAAGTCCTACCTTGGTGTGGAGACTTAGAGGTTCTCAAATTTGGGAACTTGGAGAATCCTTTCAACCATCCTCATCCAAGAAATCCATGGAGCTAAGAAGCAAGGAATGAAGGCCCTCTCCTTGGATGATTAGCTTATGCAAAGAGGAATCAACAAAGGTATAAAATCTCTCAACTCACTTTGTCCTTGAGTTGACTCTTGGTTCACATAACTACTAGGCTTTGAATTTCATGGTAATGTTTTGTTTTTGAGTGCATACAAGCATGATTCCGCCTTTAATTGTTAATTGCATGCCATAGATATTGCTCAATGAACATGTTTTTCACAAAATTTCCTTCAGCAACCACCTGCAGCAACAGTTTGCACTATCTGTAGCATGGCTACACACAACATATTGGGCTGTCCACATGAAGAATCTTACCCAAAGCTTATGGAGCAACATGTTAATATGATGAATAGTTATCAAAGGCCTAGGAATGATGCATAAGCAACTCATTACAATCATCCTAATTTCAAATAGGGTGATAATCAGAATAATTCAAAACCATTCCGGCATGTACAAAAACCTTTTGTGCCACCAAAACCATCCTTGGAAGATCAACTTTCTAAACTAGCAGCTACAACACAAGCATTCATGGAAGGCAGCAATAAAACAATTCAAAATGTTGAAGCATCAATTAAAAGTTTGGAGCAACAATTTGGGTAGCTAGCTACACAGATTTCAGACAGAGAAAAAGGCAAATTTCCTAGTCAAACAATGCCTAATCCAAGAGGACATGAAGACTGCAATGTTGTTCGGACTTTACGGTGTGGAAAAAGTTATGACAATCGTGTAAACTATACTGAACAAAATCTGCCTGCAGTGCCAATTTCTGCAAAATCTGAAATACCAGCAGCAGAACTTGACGAATTTGCAGAAAAACAGAATCTCCACAGTACAGAAACAGTCCCAAAATAGATTTCTCAGCATGTTTATGATCCCCCACTGCCTTACCCTGAACATGTAATTCCTAAAGCAAGAGATCAGCAACTCAAAGATTTTATGCAGACATTATCCAAGGTTCAAATCAACATTTCATTACTAGATGCAATAAAAAAAATTCCATCATATGCCAAATTTCTAAAAGAGGTTTGCAGCAGCAAAAAAAAGCTTGCGGATCTGGAAAAAGTTGTTTTGACAGAACAGTGCAGTGCAGTTTTGCTACAGAAACTACCACCTAAGAAAAAAGATCTAGGGAGCTTTAATATTTCTTGTACTATTGGAAATTCTGATTTTAAAAGTGCTTTAATTGATTTGGGTGCGAGTATTAATTTGATGCCTTTTTCTATTTTCCAGCGATTGGGACAAGGAGATTTAAAGCCTACATAAATTATACTTCAACTAGCTGACCGTTCAATCACTTATCCAAGAGGTGTTATTAAAGATCTTATTATTAAGGTTGATAATCTTTATCTACCGGCGGTTTTGCGATTTTAGACATGGATGAAGACCTTCAAACATCTATTATTTTAGGGAGGCCATTTATGGCAACAACTAGGACTTTAATTGATGTGGAAGCTAGAACACTAACTTTACGAGTTCAAGACCAATCTGTGGTATTTAATTTGTTTGAGGCAGCAAAACATCCTGCTGAACAGCAAGAATGTATATGCATTGATGTGTTAGACAGTATGGTTCAAGATAGTTTTTATGCCAGTTCAAATATAGATCAGTTGTTGCACGTTTTACAAGGGGAAATTGGGACAGATTCCGAAGATGAAGGTGTTCTTGAGTACATTCACGCATTGGACAGTCTGCCCACACAGTTGCCAAGGTTTAGAAATGTTTACGAGAGCTTAGGGGAGCCAAAACAGCCTCTTAAGCCGTCCAGACAGCAGCCACCAAAATTGGAGCTGAAGCCTTTACCCGAACATTTAAAATATGCACATTTAAGAGCTGCACAAACGCTGCCAGTTATAGTTGCAGCTGATTTAACTCCCACAGAGGAAGATAAATTGCTTCGTGTTTTAAGGAAATATCAAGATGCACTGGGATGGACAATTGCCGACATCAAGGTATTAGCCCAGCAATTTGTATGCACATAATTTTAATAGAAGACTACATGAAGCCAACAGTTGATGCTTAACGCCGCCTGAACCCAATTATGAAAGAGGTGGTCAGAACAGAGGTTATGAAATTACTTGATGCAGGTATGATTTATCCTGTTTCAGACAGTAAATGGGTAAGTCCTATGCAAGTTGTTCCTAAACGTACTGGCATTACAGTAGTTAAAAATGACAACAATGAGCTTATTCCTATGTGCTTAACTATAGGCTGGCGTGTGTGTGTGGATTATAGGAAGCCAAATGCAGGTACAAGAAAAGATCATTTTCCTCTACTGTTTACTGACCAAATGTTAGAAAGATTGGCTGGCAGGGCTTTTTATTGTTTCTTGGATGGCTATTCTAGGTACAATCAGATCCTAATTGCACTAGAGGATCAAGAGAAGACAACATTTACATGTCCATTTGGGACATTTGCCTATTGGAGGATGCCATTTGGGTTATGCAATGCACCTGCCACTTTTCAGCGTTGTATGATGAGTATCTTTTTTGGCTTGGTTGAAGAATTGTGGAAGTTTTTATGGATGATTTTTCTGTGTTTGGAGATTTATTTGATCAGTGCCTACATAATTTGTCATTAGTTCTTTGTCAAGAAACAAATTTAGTGCTGAATTGGGAAAAGTGTCATTTTATGGTGAAACAGGGAATTGTTTTGGGTCATTCAATTTCTAGCAAAGGCATTGAAGTTGACAAAGCTAAAATTGATGTGATTGCAAAGTTGCCACCCCCTACATCAGTAAAAGGTGTTAGATCATTTTTGGGACATGCAAGATTTTATCGTCGGTTCATCAAGGATTTCTCCAAGATTAACTGACCTTTGTGCAATTTATTGGCTAAAGATGCACCATTTAATTTCGATGAGGCTTGCTTAGAAGCGTTCAACAAGTTGAAATCACTTCTAACTTCGACACTCATCATTACTGCACCAGATTGGGGTTTACCATTTGAATTAATGTGTCATGCTTCAAATTATGCTGTTGGGGCAGTTTTAGGACAGCGGAAAGACAAACTTCCCCATGTCATTTATTATGCAAGTCGTACACTCAATGATACACAGCTTAACTATGCTATCACAGAGAAGGAATTGTTGGCAGTTGTATTTGCCTTAGAGAAGTTTCGGTCTTATTTGGTTGGGGCTAAGATAATTGTTTATACTGGTCATGCTGCATTAAAATACTTGTTGTCTAAGAAGGATGCAAAGCCTAGGTTAATTCGTTGGGTTCTTTTACTTCAACAATTTGACCTCGAGATTAAAGACAAGAAGGGCAGTAAAAATGTGGTAGATGACCATTTATCCAGATTAATTATTCCAGTAGCTAAGGAGGCAGATTCTCTACCATTGAGTGAGAGTTTTCCAGATGAGCAGTTCTTTGCTACCCAAATTAATACACCTTGGTTTGCTGACATTGTTGATTATTTGGCTACGGGTGTTGTGCATCCCGATTTTTCATTTCAGCAGAAAAAGAAGTTTTTGTCTGATGTCAAACATTATTTCTGGGATGAACCATACTTATATAAGTATTGTCCAGACCAAATTATTCGCAGGTGCATTCCTAAGGTTGAACAAGATAGTGTTTTACGTTTTTCTCATCAATATGCATGTGGGGGACATTTTGGACAGAAAATGACAGCAGAGAATAATCTGTAAAGTGGGTTGTTTTGGCCTACATTATTTAAAGATGCAAATAATTGGTGCAAAGCTTGTGACAAGTGTCAAAGAGTCGGCAACCAATCCAAAAGGAATGAGATGCCCCAGCAAAGTATTATAATTGTTAAGTTATTTGATGTTTGGGGTATTGATTTCATGGGACCATTCCCATCATCTCATGGGAATCAGTACATTTTAGTTGATGTGGACTATGTTTCTAAATCGGTCAAGGATTAGTACCACTGAAATTCCTCCAGGGGATTATATTTCCACGTTTTGGAATTCCACATGTGATTCTTAGTGATGGGGGAAGCATTTTATTAATAAACAGTTTGAAGCTTTATTAGCAAAGTATAGGATTACTCATCGCGTGGCTACACCCTATCATCCACAAATATTTGGTCAAGTAGAAGTTTCAAACAGAGAATTAAAGCAGATTTTGGAGAAAACAGTTGGCTCTACACGTAGGGATTGGAGTTTAAAATTAAATGACTCGCTGTGGGCTTACATGACAGCTTTTAAAACCCCAATTGGGATGTCGCCATTTAGACTTGTGTATAGGAAAGCATGTCATTTACCTATGGAACTAGAGCACAAGGCGTTTTGGGCTATTAAAGAGCTAAATTTTGCATATGATTCAGCTGGGGAGAAGCGTAAGTTGGAGCTCAATGAGCTCTATGAGATTCGTAATGATGCATATGAAAGTTCAAAAATCTACACAGACAAGACTAAGGCAATTCATGACAGTAAAATTCTTCGCAGGGAATTTTACACAAGGCAAAAGGTGTTGTTTTTCAATTCCCAATTAAAGTTGTTTCCAGGCAAACTTAACTCATGTTGGACAGGGCCCTATGTGGTCACTAAAGTTTATTCGCATGGGGCTGTGGAGATAAAAAATGAGGTCACAAGTCATGAATTCAAGGTCAATGGTCACATGCTCAAACCATACTTGGAATCACCCTATGATACAGCACGCAAGTCATTAACTTTGAGGGATCTAGTGACTTAACCACCAGATTTCTGCAACGTCTAGCTACAGACTTTAAATAAAGCGTTTATTGGGAGGTAACCCAATTTTCTAACTTTTTCTTTACTTTGTTTCATTTTTCTTTCATTACTTTCAATTTCTAGCTGCATTTAAATTCCTAGGCTGCATTTCGTGTTAATTAAAAATACAGAAAAAAAACAAAAAACAAAAAATCAATAAATCAATACATCAATAAATAAATAACAATTAAAAAAATCAAACAAAAAAAATCACATAACAAAAATTTATTTGCTTTTACTTGTTTTATTTTCGTTTACCAATAGTCTCTTCTACATTTTATCTCTTACTTCAACACCTGATTTCTATGCAGCCCCCAAACAAGACAAACAAGACTTAATGCACAGAGAGATCATTTTAGACGGAATCATGTATCCAGTAGCAGATCTACATGAATACCAACCCTATATGTCATACACAAGCAAGGATGTGATTTTATACCTCTCTATTTTGCTAAGCGGCCATTCTTCAGTGTAAGCTAATAGTTTTGTCATCACGTTGCCTTTGCTGATCTGGAGTATTTTCCCTGCAACAGAACAATCAAGTGTATGAGTTCTCGTGGAAACAGGTGTATCAGTTTAGGGGTTGATTGATTCTTTGTCCTCAACACGTTTCGAGTCCACATGGGCATAGATATGTTTTGGGGTGATCAGGTTTCAATACGTTTATCATGGGGAGAAGATAATACATGCATGCTGCTTTACTCATTTACACAAAGTTTCTTTATCCAACATGGGTCCAGCGGAGATGGGTGTTTATACCTTTTCGATCCACGGTCGCGTTGACTTAGAGATTTGCTTTGCCCTTTTGTCGACTACATTTACAACTTGTGCACTCTTTTTCTCGAATTTCCACTCGATTCGAGTCACCTACAGGCACAGAGAGATAGAGATTTGGGTTATGCAATGACATTGAACTATCCTTGGCCATACAGAGCTCAACATTTCACAACAGGAGTTTTACCTTTCTTATGCTCAGATCTGTGGGTCTAAGACGCTTTGCTTCTGTTTCTACTTTGCAGATAGCATATCCATGAGCAGTCTACACACATTTTAACTCACAAAAATCTGGTGTATTGTTGCCTCTCTCTTTTGTTGTGGATCTGAGTACTCTCGCAGAAACAAAGGCATGCATGCATTAGATGCTGTTTTTTTTTTCCATGAAAATAAGCTCAATGGAACTAAATGACTACAAGGAACCTTTTTTTTACCTTTAGAATTTCAGGATTCACGACCGAGCTCCAGTGCAGATGCTGACTCCCATTTACGGGACAAATAGAAATGAAAGGGCTACGAGTGTTGAGCGCAATGAGCGTCTCTTGGGATTTTCTAGAGAGAGAGAAGGAAACCTTGAAAATGAATGTGTTCTTTTAGTGAATGTGTTTTTTTCATTGTGGAGAGAAATAATGGCTGAAAGCAATGCATGTGTTCTGTTCGTTTCTAAAATAAAAAAAATGAAAATGAGAAGCACTTCAGGTATCCAAAGCTTTGATGACAAATAAAGCCGTTTGGCTCTGGTTTTGATGACAAATGAAGCGCTCTGGGCTCGAGGAAGTGCAACAAGGAATCCAAGGTGTGGTAAACAATCAGCTAGGGTTATGATGTACTTGTGTGCATGCGTGTGTATCACTGCTGCAGCTAATTAGGCTGCTATTGGTTTGCATGCCATTTTCATCTAGGCCCAATGTTTGTTTTCCAAGGTTTTGGGGTGCTATGTGTTTGCATGCCAATTTTTTTAAGCATTTCTTTGATGCTTTCGTGTTCCCGGTTCGACCCCACCCCAGGTGTGTCCACCTCCATTCCCGTTATTTTATTTGTCTTGGTGTATCCTTTTATTGTTTGTTCTGCTTTGTCTTTTGTTTCCTTTTCTATTTGTAGTTTTCGTTTTCTCCCTCATTCCTAGTTACGGCCATTTGGCCCATTTTGCTACCATTTCACTTGGACGCCTAATCAATCAAATTGTTGTGCAATGATACCAACGCCTATGTATGCATGTGCTTGCCTATGCACGTGTCCTTTCTCATGTTTTTGCCCCAAGGGGCGGATCCAGTAAACGCCCACATGCTCATGCATGCTCATTCCAGTCACTTAGGGTTTTTGTTGACTTCTCTTTGGGTGTTTCAGTTTAGTTTTATTTTATTTTCCACACCTTGAGGACAAAGTGTGAAATAAGTTTAGGGGTGGGAAAGTAGTAAAAATTTAGGATTTTTGTTTTTGTGTCAGTTAAATTTTTTTGTTTTTAAGCTAATATCCATAGATTATTTTAAATGTTAGAACAAATGGACATGGTAAATATTAATCCCACAAAAAGTCTTTTCTATTCATCGTTACTTAGACACTAATTCACCAATTATACTTTGAAAAATTTGCACATTCACACCAACATGGTTTATGGGGAGTGAGATTGAAACACTTGCTTTCTGTCCAAGTGTATTTTTATTTTTGTTCTAAATAAAGTAAAGTTAGTATGTGTTATAAAGTAATAATTGTCTCATCCGAGGTTTTGCCTAGTAACCGGGCCAGTCCTGCCTAAATAGCAGTGATTCTCGCGTCAAACGATAGAGTTTTGGCATAAGGCAAGGTGGTTAGTTGGTTTCGTAGCCTCTATAGCTCAGGTTAATAAGTCCTTAAGGGTGTTCTACACCTAGTGCCCGAAAGCCCTAGTGGTTTGGGAGTCATTGACCTAAAGCTCGCTACATGGGTTGGATAGAAAGCTTAAGGGAAACGACATTGCACGACCACTACTGTTACTTCAAAAAAAAAAAAAAGTCGAAAAGAAGAGAAAGAAAAATATATGTGAAGTTAGCGTGTGAAGTATGAATAAAGGGATGAGAGGTGAGAGTTTTGGTCGAGTCTCATTAACTATGTTGGTTCACTTTACACCAAAGGAAGTTTGTGAATTCTTTTCTAATTGATTCTAAATGGCTTAGACTCTATGGTGGGATTGGTTGGAACGTTTGAAAAGAGGTTCTGATTTTTAACATTTTCTATGGATTGCAACTTCAAAGTGAGAATTTTGTTTTAGCTGAGTTTTAGTTAAGTGTCTAGTTTGTTAGTTTTTATTTTTGTTTTCTAGTTTTATTTTGCTTGAGGACAAGCAAAAAACTAAGTTTGGGGGTATTTTAATAAGTGAATTTTATATTATATATTCAACCCTATTCTTGGTATATTTTGGTTCATATTTTGGAAGAATTTTGATACTATGAATTGTATTTTCAATATAGGACTTCCGCCTTCCTCTAGAGTAAAACGTGGTCAAATGGATAAATTTTGGAGTAATTCTAGTTGGAAGACGTTCGTGAGTCAATTAGCTTGATCGTATCAAAAATTGGGATTTTTCCATCAAGCAGTTATTTTCTGGTGATAAAATAAAGGAGCGATGCGCGGTGTTGGAAAATGATGTTTCTGGGTTTAAATTGCGTTTTTGGAGCCCAAGATGACCTCGGGTGGTTTCGTGGCCTTCTAGAGATGTGTTTGGAACGTCCTTATCTTTAAAACAAGCTATCTAGGGCCGGATTTGGAGGTCTGAGGCTAAAACGTGGCTGGACAAGTACTTGGCAGATTCTCCTAGTTTAATTAGGGTTTTATTTTCTAAGATATTTTTATTAGTTTTCTTAGTTTCCTAGATGGAATAAGAAACATAGGTCTTAGGGTTTGTAGGGGCTGAGCAAATATATTGCTTTGGCTGTCTACAGTTTTTCTCGACGCTTATTATTATTCAATTTCAGAGACAAAGAACTTGGTTAGGGTTCTAGGAGATTTTCTTCTTTAAGGTGCTTTCATTCTGTTTATTTTTAATAGTATTTTCTATGATTTCAATTATGAATATGCATAATTAATTCCTTCTTGCTAGGTTGAAACCTTGAGCCTTAGCATGAATATGTAATTTTTATTTAATTGCTTATGATTGATTGCATGCACACTTTGAATTATTGATCACTGTTTTAAACTATCTATTTATCTTGATGATTGGCCACCATTAGGATGTTTAGACAAGTAATTGGATGCAATTCGGTCGGAATATCACCGAAGGATTGAGTATTGCTTCTTGTGATTGATAATTGTAATTTCATCTAAGGCGAACACCACGTTCTTAGGGGTTGCATGGTTCTTCAAAAGGTTTTCATAAAACTTAATGAGTCTTGCATGTTCATATTTGATCTGAATATCATAGACGAATTGCATGTTAGATATACGTTCTTACTTGAATATCACGAGAAGAATATATATTAGGAAAACCTAACCTTCGAAGTGGCACGTGTAAATCATAAGTAATTGGTAAAAATACATAGAATTGCTAGGTGATGGTGGAACCCTAGTGCCTTAATAAATTGGTATTTAAAACTCATTTCTTCGATTATTTTAGTTTTTGTTTAAAATTCGTTTTTAATATTACCCACTCTCAAACTCTCTTGTCTCAAGTTTTAATTCTAAGTATTTAATTAGGAATTATTTCTACATAAATTATCCAAATAGTCCTTGAGGAAAACGACATTGCATGAACATCTATACTACAACATCCTTGTATTCCTGCAAGTATTTCATGTGATTTTGACCCTATTTGCATAGACGTTAAAAATCCTATCATGTGTTTATATATATATATATATATATATATATATATATATATAAACATGACATTCTTTCGGTGCCAAAAAAAAAATGTGCAGTAAGAGGTGAGCAATGGTGGTCGTAGCACAACCTAAGCACTCTGCAACTTGAAGGAAATGGAATGGGGATCAGATATCTGTCTAAAACCTTGCATAAAGGTCTATTTATACACAACGGGAATTGAAGAACTTGATATCTGGCACGACAACAAGCATCTGCTTTTCTCCAATCCTAAAGCATCTGCTTTTCTCCAATGTTAAAGCATCTGCTTTTCTTCCCAAAACAAGGAACATGGTCCCTTTATCTTTGTCTTATTTATTAATCAAACGGAGTGGGTAGCCAAAAGTAGATTTGGAAATGTCAATTAAAAAAGTTGATAAAAGAGCAAACAAGACGGGGGGGGCCTTGCTTCCATACATTTGGAATAAATAATGATGGCATGTGGAAAGCAAACAAATATATATATATGTATAAAATAAATAAATAAATAAAAGGTGATGGTGCCGCGATTGGATAGATATACCTTGAGTCAAATAAAAGCTCATTTACTCATATCTCTGAAAATTTATATATAAAAAAAAAAAAAAGAGAAAGCAAACAAGAAGGAGCCTTCACAAAGGTTGATCAAGTAACGCCTCATCACTCGACGGAACTCCAGGAAGAAGAGGCGCAGAAGGTTGATTGTTTGGAGCCTCAACACTCGGTAAAACTCTAGAGGACGAAAGCAATAAGTGCCTCTAGAGTAAAGCCACAAACATTTGATGGTCACTCTAAATTCGACTTTCGGATTCCTGCAGCTGGTCAAGCTTTCTCTTCATGCCCGTCGAGTAACTATTGGCAAGCATGTGTAACTCTCTGTTTTCGTGTCGGAGCCCTCTAATCTATTGCTTAAGACTCACCACCTCAACCATCAGTGACTCAACTTGACAAGTTCGAGCAAGAAATCGAGCAAGAAGGCGTTGGCCCATATTCGATACAGAGTTTGCACACTGAACACTGAAAGCCAAAGAGTCTTGAACAGCCAGCTCATCAGACCGCTTGGAAATGATCCTGTTATCCTTGGGGGTGAGAAGATTTCTAGAAACCACCGTGGCGGTTATGTCGTTCTTCATCACAGAGTCCCCAATTGTAAGAGGACCGTTGGGAGATATGAAGGATGGGTGCTATATGTTGTCTTGAGAAGGCATGTCAGCATTTTCCCTAATATTCAAATCAAGACGACAGTCAAATGGGCAAGCCATTTTTAGAGATGTTGAAGGAAAAGAAGTGGTCGAATAGATTAAGATCTTAGAAATGTAAGAGGGGAACTTCTACAAGCAACAACTCTCAAGTGTGCTTTTAGAACACAATTGTTGCCTCTATAAAAAAAGAAGGGGCAACATGGCTGTTTATTCAGAAATCGAATAGGCGCTTGTTCAGAAATCGAAGAGGTGCTTGTTCAGAAATCGAAGAGGCGTTTGGTCAGAAATCAAAAAGGTATCACCCTCCGAACCTCAAAAGTCAAGCCACTTGTCCAGCGATCAAAGAGGCACCACTCTCCGAATTTCAAAAGACCGGCTTTCCCGGATTTGTCAACACTTTTCACAAGCAACCTCAACTTTGCTGAAATCACGGGCAACTTTGGCAAAGATTTCTGACAAAGTTGAAAACGCATGAATCTTACTGTTTCAATTGCCCAACAGTTGATGACAAAAGTAAAGGAATAGTGCCACTACTGGCTATTGGGAAATTCCTATATATGTCGACCTTCGTCCTCCATAGCAAGGCAGACCTGCAAAAATGCCCAACCCTTCCTCACCTCTGATAGTACACTTCCAGCAGAGCTTCTTGAAATACTCAGTTTTCTTCCTCTCCGGGAATACCTCTACAAACAAATGACACCAAAGCAAAAGTATCTCATACCACCAGGGTAGAAAGCAAGAGTAACTCATATCATGTTTTTTCCCTATCTTTTCCTTTACCCTTGCCCTTACCTGCAAAACAAGGAGAAAGAAAGCAATCAGTCGAAACCTAAAATCAAACTTCCGATCTGAAATTGATTGCTTGGAACCTTTGCGTGGTTGCTTACCTGCCATTGCTCTCGAGTGCTCATTGCCGCTGAGAAGTAGTGCTCCGAATGACCATTTAAATGCAAAGGTTGCATTCCATTCCTACATCGGGGGCAAATACTGCAAGAGATTGAAGCAGAAGGATCAATGATGAGCTGGAACAGATCACTATAGCACGGCGCCCTTCCCTACAAAACCGCATAACCCAGATGGTGGAGTTTAAATCAAAGGCAAGCTTGGCATTGTTGCCCTAATCAAAGAGCTCAAGAAGTTTCAATAGCCTTTCGCTGGCACCATCGCCGAAGAACAAAGCCTCGCTGTGCAACGCTGTCAAATCACCACCACTTCTTCGAAAGTAAGAGTATTTCATATGTTGCTTTCTCCCTGTCCTTTTCTTTGTCCTTGTTCTTACATGCAGGACAAGAAGAAGGAGGGCCATCAGTCAAAACTTGAAGTCAAACTCCCAGTCAGGAACAGACTGCCTAGAACCCTTCCCTGATTGCTTTCAAAGTACCCATTGTTTCAACATCTTGTGCTTCCAGAGAAGATACCACATATGCCCGAATAACAGATAAGGCAAGGGAAAATGATACATTGAAGCATGTGGAGACAAGTACAACAAAGCACGTGCTGATTCATCAGCTACTTCTTCAAAATCAAAAGTATCTCTCGCTAGGCGTTGTGAGTTGCACGTGCCGATTCACCACCCTTGAATCAAATCCTTAAAGATCAAGTCACCAACTGGAAGAAGCGCCCACCACTTTTGAAGATTATACCGTTGACCAAACTGCTTAGGTGTGAATTAGAAAGATTGAACAAAGAAACAAGTCATCACCTTCACCTCATGCCTACTAGCCATGTGTTCGAATCAACATTCAAGATCAAGCCTCAACGGCCCTTGTATAAGCTTCCAGCCCAATTCAAGATTAAGCCTCGACGGCCCTTGAAGAAATCACAAGAATGATGCAAAATCAAGTGTCCACCCTTGAATCAAATCCAGCTCTATATAAAAAAAGAGTAAGTTTAGACCTTCGGACGAAACCAGAAACTCCTCTAACCCAGTTCAAGAATAAGCTGTGGAAAGTCAACAATTGGAGGAAATCAGAAAATCCTCCAACCCAATTCAAGAATAAGCTGTGGAAAGTCAACAATTGGAGGAAACCAGAAAATCCTCTAACCTAGTTCAAGATCAAAGCTGTGGAAAGTCAACAAGCGTAACAAAATACGTGCGAATTCATCCACTACCAAAGCCAAAGATCATCTACCACGTGAAGCTCCTTGTGGCCCAATTTCAACCTTCAAGATCAAGCCTCGATGGCCCTTGAAGAAATTTCAAACAAAGTTCAAGAACAAGCCTTAACGGCCCTTAAAGAAACTTCCGGCCCAATTCAAGATCAAGCATCGACTACCCTTGGATCGACATCTACACTAAGGGACTTCAAAACGCATCTTCTATACGTGGCAAGCACATGTATATGACGTGCCTTGAAGTGGGGGCATTTGAAGACATCGAAATTTCGGTGAAATGAATGTTGATCAATAATTAAAATTCCAACATTCATCTATCACATAAATTTTACACGTAGCATGTGACTCAATGAAAAATCGAAAATCATCGGAAAAGTCATCAAATAGGACACGTGTCAACACCTGGCAGAAATGATTTATTTCATCTAATTATTTAAATAAAAAAAATCAAGTTTTGGAATTCTATAAATAGGAAGCCAATGTATTCATTTTGATTGACCAATTCACATGACACCAAAACCTTGAAGCTTTGAAACTCTAAAGCTCCTAAGCGAATCCCGAAGGATCAAGAAAGCTTTCTTCGTTCTTCGTCAAATCCTCCTTCAAGATCAAGCCCCGACAGCCCTTGAAGAACTTCCACCAATTCAAGATCAAGCCTCGACGGCCTCTCGAAGAAAGTGTTCATCGTTCATCATCCGTTCATCCTAAGATCAAGCCCCAACGGCCCTTTAGATCAACAACATCAACAAATCCACACATCCAACCGTTCTTCAAGATCAAGCCCAAAAGCCCCCTTGAAGATCCATTCGTCAACCTTCAAGATCAAGCATGAACGACCCTTGGATCAACAGCACAATCCATAAATCTACACATTACGAAGATCGAATCAGATGCTAAATTTGTAAAAGAGATTGTAACCCTTAAATCATTAATACAAATATTATTTTGTACACGTGTTCTTGTCTCATTCATTGCAGGAATTTCAGTGTTTACATTTGTATTGACTATAGGAAGCTCAACGCCACCACAAGGAAAGATCACTTCCCTTTGCCGTTCATTGATCAAATGCTTGAAAGGTTAGCCGGTCATTCTTTTTATTGCTTTCTTGATGGTTATTCAGAATATAATTGGATTGTTATTGCTCCAGATGATCAAGAAAATACTACTTTTACTTGTCCATTTGGTACTTTTACATATCGTCGAATGTGATTCGGTTTATGTAATGCACCAGCCACATTCCAAAGATGCATGGTAAGTATCTTTTCAGATTTTGTTGAGAAGATCATTTAAGTTTTCATGGATGATTTTAGCGTATTTGGTGAATCGTTTGATGGGTGTTTAGATAATCTCACTTTAATTTTGAAACGATGCATTGAAACTATCCTTGTTTTGAATTGGGAAAAATGTCACTTTATGGTAAAACAAGGCATAGTTTTAGGTCACATAGTTTCAACAAAGGGAATTGAGGTTGATAAATTAAAAATAGATCTTGTACGCTACTTACCCTCTCCCACTTCGGTGAGAGAGCTTCGTTCTTTTCTTGGCCATGCAGTTCTATAGGCGATTCATCAAAGACTTTTCAAAGATTTCCCAACCCCTTTGCCGACTTCTACAAAAGGATGTGCCATTCAAATTTGATGATAAGTGTGAGAAGGCGTTCAATCACCTCAAAGAGATGTTAACTTCGGCCCCCATCATAGTCCCACCAGATTGGAGCCTTCCCTTTGAGCTTATGTGCGATGCCTCAGATTATGCATTAGGGGCTGTTTTGGGGGAGCCTTCCCTTTGAGCTTATGTGCGATGCCTCGGATTATGCATTAGGGGCTGTTTTGGGACAAAGGAAGGACAAGAAGCCACACGTCATCTATTATGCATGCCGGACCTTGAATGATGCCCAATTGAATTATTCCACCACTGAAAAAGAATTTCTTGTTGTTGTATTTTCTTTAGATAACTTTCGTTCTTATTTACTTGGAACTAAATGATGCAAAAATTATCTTAACACACAAATTTAACCCTCTTTTGACAATTGTAGTACAAGTATAAGTAGGGATTGTTCTGGACTGGGGATTAGGAGGGCTTGCTAATAACCTCTAAACTGACTCAAAAACATAAAACTAAACTTACAAACACTTAACAAGACTCACAAGACTCAAAGCAAACTTAAAATACTCAAAACAGCTTAAAACAACCAAATAAACTTAAACTAGACACTAGGAATGACTTTGGACGAAAATTGACTTTTACTTGAATCAAAACATTTAAAAACACAAATTAAAACAGATTCTAACTAATTAGACACACTAAAGTCAAAGGGAATTGAGTTTTGAACGAAGTTGAAACAAACAAACAAGTATGAAAAACTAGATAGATTGTAAAACAAATTTGAGAAATAAGATAATGGATGGGATAGCTAGACGCTTTTTCTCCACACATGATATGTATGCAAACAACTCGATTTCCAGTTACTACTTCATTGAATTATGAACGACAATGCCCCAAATTAACTGTGACATCACTAGTTGACCCTCAGATTTTCCTTGTTTTATTGGATTGGATGACATCATTCGACAACCCAAAACATTCTTCAAAAGTTCCCTACATGACATCATAATAGAGATACAATCAAAGATCATTACGTTTAATGAAAATCATAAGCATTGACAAAGCACTTGCAACTATGACATCATGTCACTCATGCTAAAATTAAACTTAACGCGATCGTTTATAAGCGACCTCCACTACTTATGAATATAAGTTTGTAACGATTATGTGAAACTTTCTTATATTCTAGCATCGGATTTATGCATGCCAATTAAGTGTCGACCCTTAATTAACAAATACAAATAAGTTATCAATCAAATAGTTAAGCCAATTGCATTCACGATTCAAGAGTTCATAACTGGAATTTATCAAATTATATTGCACACATAATCATGGCTTTGAAATCACCCCTAGCCAAGAGGGGTTTAGCCACTGGTATTTACAACAAAACAAAAGGAAATGAATTTAAACATTAGAAACAAAAGAAAGAAAACACCTAAACGCTCCAATGATCCAAGTTGGACAGCAAGCACATCCAAGCACTTTCCTTCCCTTCCTTTGCTACGGCACAAGGTGTTGGTGAGTGTTTGAAGGTTTCTTTGTATGGAGGAATGGATGTGATGATAAATGGATGTGTTTGGATGAAGGTTGTGTTGAAATGGGAGTGAATGATCTAACCAAGTATATACTAAATTTATGTTACACACACTTCCTTTTATAGAGGAAGTGCATGGCAATGGAGGGGAACATGGAGTGGTGTAGCAATTGAGTGCAATCATGCATGAAATCTGAAATGATGGAGGGAACAAGGAATGGTGTAGCAATTGAGTGCAATGATTCAATGTAATGATGCATGAATCTGAAATGATGGAGGGAACAAGGAATGGTGTACCAATTGAGTGCAATGAGTGGTGAAGGAACAAAATGGTGTAGCAATTGAGTGCAATGATTCAATGTAATGATGCATGAAATTTGAAATGATGGAGGGAACAAGGAATGGTGTAGCAATTGAGTGCAATGAGTGGTGTTTGAAATGATTCAAAGGTGAAAGTGAAGTGATGATGCAAAGCATTGGGGTAAAATTGAGTGGTGTTGCAGCTAGGGAACATGAATGATTGTGCACATGGTAGAGAAAGGAAAGGGAGGTGGAATGATGCAACAAATGAGTCAGTGGAGGGAACATGGATGATGATGCATGGCATAGGAATCCAAAGGGAGTGCAATGGTGGTGCACGGCAATGATGGAAAGGTGAATGGTGGAGTGACACCCCTTTGTGGCTGAGCTCTTTGTCCTTTTTACATTAATTCTTCTTTCTCTTTAACACATGCCTAGCCTCTTTAGTCTTCAATATCGTCCATCCACCTTGCTCCATGCATGTGCTATTCATTCCAAGCCCAAAACTGCTTCAAAATGCATCTTATTGCTTCATAAGGCCTATGGACCTACAAACACACGAAAATAGCTTAAAATACATAATTAACTAAGAAATAACAACATAAATGCATGAGAACAAGCTAACTCAGTCGCATAAATATGCTCCTATCAAATTCCCCCACACTTAGCTTTTGCTAGTCCTCGAGCAAAACAAAACAAACAAAACAAACAAAACAGAACCTAGACCTTCCAACATTTGCCTCAGGGATTTTTAATGAAACATAACATGTTAAAAATCATCATTCCCATAGATTTTGGCCATCTTTACACTTAAGCACATACTTAATCACAGTCACCACTTACTAGTTCACAATTAACCAATTAAAACGATGTTTTGAATGTAGTAACATGCCTTAGAGAATTTGCTCAATTTCTTACAAGATACTTTCTATTTTCACACACATTTTCTGACTACATACCCTACACTAGTATATGTGAGAAGATTAATGTAAACACGAAAGACTAGGACTCACATATGTTATAACAAAGAAAGCAATTTTCTGGAGTTATTAAGCATGTTTAGATATGATCTCATGAATGGAATGCTACTACTTAGATGCGAGAACCAGTGACACCATATGCTCATACCAATTTTGAACTCCACAAATTGAAACACACAACACTCAAGATTGAAGTCAAGGGTTGTAACAGGGCTTGGGGGTAATGGCTAATAAAGAAAGGATAGGAATAACAAACGTTCTTAAAGTGATGGCAAGCAAAGCAATGAAATAGACACTTGGAATTCACTTTAGAATGCAGAATCAACTTTTAAATACAAAGGGAAGATTCATGCAACACTTAGGGCCGAATTCAATGTTTTGGACCCTTTTTTAACAAACTTTTTTCTTTTCACTCTTTTTTTTTTCTTTTCTACCCGTGCCTTATTAAGGACTTTGGCGCGCACACACACACAAGAATCACTTCCCCCACACTTAATTTCCGCAATACATTGATAAAAAAGGAGTTCATTTTAAGTCATGCTTTACTATGCTTCAAGAACAAGGGTATGGATGGTCCTAAAACTAGGCTAGGTAAGGATAGTGTGGATTAACAAAGAACATGTGTTATGCAAATCAATAGCATGCTTTGAATGAAATAGGCATGAGTTCTAGCATTTGGAACTAAATGATGAAACGCCTTCTAAGTAGCAACCAAGCAGAGAATAATGAGATAATGCAACGACTTTAGAAAACAATGATGCACAAATTATTAACTCTCCAAATAAACGTTTAGGCTCAAGTCTCTCAAGGTTGTAGCGTTCATTTAAGTTCCTTCCTTCAAGCATGTTACAAAACTGGTTTTTCCTTTATGATTGCATGTGAATTCATAAATTATAACCACACCCAAGCATACACCAAAGAGTAAATCAAATTTTCATCCATGTTTATAACTCTCTTTAATAGTCATGTAATTAAAAACCAAATGCTCATCATAGTGTTGGAAGGTACCCTAAGACACAAATAAACACACAAAAACAACTTTTTTTTTTATGTTTTTCAAAACAATTTTTCAAATTTTTATGAGATTTTCGGATTTTTATGTCAAAACACACTAAAACACTCCAAAACAGCTTAAAAACACTTAAAAACAGCAAGGAATAACACTAGAAGTAATGGGTGATAAACTCCTACGAATTTTATGCAAACGACTTAGTTACCCCTCATACTTAAATCAAACATTGCCCTCAATGTTTCAAGCATAAACTCACACAAAAACAAGCAAACAAATAAACAACAAATAAACATGACTATAGCAAAGTAAAAACCAGACAGAGTAGAGTTTAAGAACGCAAATCTGGTTTTGGAGATAGATGATCTTGTTGACTTTCCACAGCTTTGATCTCGAACTGGTTTGGAATTCTGAGTGAGGGATATAAGAGTTCCTTGGTTGTGCAGTCTGCATTCTTCTCTGCTTGTTTCTTCTGCACGGCAGGCAGGCACAAGGTAGAGGTGATGGTTTGTTTCTTCCTTCAATCTTTCCAAGTGCCCACCATTTGCTTTCTTTCTCCTTGTCCCTAGCTGAGAATGAATTAACACATTGTCTCCACATGCTTCGAGGTATCATTTTCACTTCCCTTATCTGTTCCCCAGGCAGATGTGGTAGACGAAGAGGAAGCATAAGATGTTGAAGATGAGTACTCGAGAGCAAGGCTAGGTAAGCAATCAGAAAGGGGTTTCAGGCAGTCGGTTCCAGATCGGAAGATTGATACCAAGTGCTGGCTGATTACTCTCTTTCTCCTTGTCCCGCAGATGAAAACAACGACGAGGAGAAGGACAAGGAGAAAGCATGATATGAGATACTCTTATTTTCAACCTTCATGATATGAAATACTTTTGCTTTGGATGAGTTGTTTGTAGAGATACCGCAAGGAATAAGGAACACTGAGTGACTCGAGGGGCTTCATTGGGAAGGCATTCTCGGAGATGAAGAAAGGTTATGTGTGTCTACCTTGCAATGGAGGGTGAAGGTTAACATTTATAGGAATTAATAACCGGTACTATTCTTTCACTCTTGTCGACAACCGTTTGATGATTTAATAGTAAACTTCACGTGTCTTCTACTTCATAAGAAATCTTCGACAGATTACCCGTAATTTCCGCAAGGCTGAGTGTGCATGTGACAAGCGCTGACACGTCTGGAAAAGCAAGTGCCTCTTTGATATCTGGAATCGGCGCTTCGACAAACTGGCCGTGATTTCCGCAAAACTGAGTGTGTATGTGACAGGCACTGACATGTCTGGAAAAGCAAATGCCTCTTCGATATCTGGAATTGGCACTTTGAAAAACTGCCCGTGATTTCCGCAAAGCTGAGTGTGCATGTGACAGATGCTGACACGTTTGGAAAAGTAAATGCCTCTCCAATTTCTGAGCTTGCCTCTTCGAGTTCTGAGCTCGCCTCTTTGAGTTCTGAACTTCGTCGAGTGCAGAGGTTGCATGTGACAAGTGCGGACAAATCTGGAAAAGAACATTGGCCCGTGGTTTCTGAGCAAGCCCAGCTTTTGAGAAAGTTAACGCCTCTTCGATTTTTGAATTGGCCTCTTCGATTTCTGAGCTTGCCTCTTCGATCTCTGAAATCTCATCGAGTGCTAGTTTTTATAGAGGCGCGCAGTACGTTTCAAAGCACACTTGAATTTCTGCCTGTAGAAACTCCCGTCTTGCACTTCTACGATCTTGACTTGTCCGACCTCTTCTTTCTTCAACACCTTTGAAAATGTCTGGCCCCTCCGACCGTCGTTTTGACTTGAACCTTGGTGAAGAGGCAGCCATGCCTTCTCCGAACAACATATGGCGCCCATCCTTCATATCCCCTACTGGTCCTCTTACCGTTGAGGATTCGGTGATGAAGAATGATATGACCACTGCGGTGGTGGCCCGGAACCTTATCACTCCCAAAGATAACAGACTGCTTTCCAAACAGTCTGATGAGTTGACTGTTAAGGATTTTCTGGCTCTCAGTGTGCAGTATGCAGGTTCTGTGTCTAATATGGCCCAACGCCTATTTGCTCAAACCCGTCAAGTTGAATCATTGGCGGCTGAAGTGATGAGTCTCAAACAGGAGATTAGAGGGCTCAAGCATGATAATAAACAGTTGCACAGGCTCGCACATAACTATGCTACAAACATGAAGAGGAAGATTAACCAGATGCAGGAATTTGATGGTCAGATTTTACTTGATCATCAGAGGTTTGTGGGTTTGTTCCAACAGCATTTGCCTTTGTCTTCTGGAGCTATACCATGTAATGAAGCTCCAAATGATCAACCTCCGATGCCTCCTCCATCTGGGGCTCCGCCGACTGCTGAGGCTCCATCGACTACTGAGACTTCTCCTAAGCAGCCTTTGTGAAAGCTTCCTCTTGTATTTTCTGCTTAATGTTCCTTTTTTTTTCATGAAAACGAATGTAAAAATACCTTGCATATCTATCAATGTTTCAAAAATAAACTCACACCAAAAACAATTAAACAAGCAACAAATAAAAATGACAATCATGGCAAAATAAAATGCAGAAAATTGAAGGTTTTTAGAAACGCAAAACTGATTGTGGAGCAATTCAAAAATCTTCCTCATTTTTTAATACATGGGTTACCTCCCAAGAAGCGCTTGCTTTAACGTCTTCCAGCCGGACGAAACTTCCTTCTAAGCTTGGATAAAGCCCATAGCATGGAATTGATCCTTGAATGGAAGGTGATACTTGACGTGATCCGGCAATGGTTTAAATTCTAGTGTAGGTTCCTGAATCATCAAAATCCGCAAGTTAGTATAAAATAAAATCGAAGTTGGAGAAGATGGTTTACTTGCTTTCTCCGACACAAACTCAATTACGAACACCACATCTTTGAAGGTTGCAAGGATATGGGATTTGGCCAGATTTGGTGTTTTGATAGTTATGACTTGTCCCGTGACATAAAATCCAACTTCTTTGGGATTTTTCATCTCAAGTGTATCTTCTTTGATGAATTCTAGACATTCCCCATCCACTTCTTGCTCTTGATTCTTTGGAAAGGTTTTGAAGATGCCTTACTCACCCTCTTCTTCCTTGGATTGCTTGATCCTGCATGGAATAAGGACATTTTGAAGGAAATTTTGTGAAAAACATGTTCATTTGAGCAACATCTATGGCATGCAATTAACAATTAAAGGCGGAATCATGCTTGTATGCACTCAAAACAAAACATTACCCATGAAATTCAAAGCCTAGTAGAAAGGTGAACCAAGACTCAACTCAAGAACAAAGTGAGTTGAGAGATTTTATAACTTTGTTGATTCCTCTTTGCATAAGCAAAGGCTAATCACCCAAGGAGATGGCCTTCATTCCTTGCTTCTTAGATCCATGGATTTCTTGGATGAGGATGGTTGAAAGGATTCTCCAAGTTCCCAAAATTGAGAACCTTTAATTTTTCAACACCAAGGAGGGACTTGAAGAAGAGATGAGTGACCTTGGAGGAATTGAGATTGCTAGCTAATCTCCTCCAAGGGGGCCGGCCACTTAGAGAGAAAGGGAGAGACATTGTGTTCTCATCTTTTCTCTAAAAGAAACCCTAATGAAGAAAAGGCTATAAAGTCATATTTATACCTATCTTTATTGGAGTGGCAAACTTGTAATAAGTCCAAAACCCACTCCTTTATCAATATGGCTAGCCATAGGGTGTTATTGGGCTGTTTGGGCCTTTGTGAATATTTAGTCATTAAGTTGTCATACAAATTAAGTCAATGGGCTTGACGTTCAAAGCCCATTGGGCCTTGAGGCCCAAAACTAACTTGAGGTCTTTAACGAACTTTATTCGTTTGATTAATTAACATATTAATTAATCCTTGCCATAAATTATTAAACCATTTAATTATCCTTACTCATCTCCGTTGTTTCTTCAATCTCTACCTTACACGGTGTACAATCCATTAGGTTCCTTTTAGCGAGGCCGTGGGCGATTAGAACTCTTTCAAATCGATTGTGAATTGAAACTTACTTTCAATTCTCCCTTTAGTGTTTATACATGTTTAGGGCTTCCACAAACCATGAGTGACACCTAGCAATATGTCATGGTTACCCAAGCTAATCAGAAGAGGTGGAGAACCTATTCAGTTTAGGATTACAATGCAATACGGTCTTTCTCTAATACAATACTCTTGACCACATTGTTTGGTTTGATAGTTTATTCATGTCTACTATCCAATGTGATTCACTTACTTATATGATTACTTTGAATGTGATTTGGAACGACTTCCTAAATCTCATTCATACTCTGGCCAGAGATTCTTAATCATATCATAGAGTATTCTCCCTCAAACGGTTTGAAGGTTAGAGATCCCTTGTTGCGCATTCACTTGCCTCCATGGCTAAGTGGCTTAACCCTAACTATGCCGTGGACACCTCTGACAGAGTGACTTTGACATAGTCAAAGATCAAGGACTTAACCACAAGACAACTATGATGCCTCAGGTCAAAAGACTACTTTGCATTATCCCAACCATGAATTCTCATGTGACATGAGTATGAGAACTCCTCGTTGATCGTGTTCAGTAAACTCATTCTCTATTGAGCACCTACATGCTTGTCTTGGTGTCAATCACACCAATGACTCGAGACCAGTCACTCTCCCTGAGAGAAGACATAGCACGTATTGATCTTAACGGACTATCAATGCCCAATTGGCAATCCTATGATCAGGAACGTTTAGGATATGTATACGAAAGAGAATGGTCTCATGAATCTAACTTCTTGAAATTACATTCTCCTAATTACATATTCCTTGGACTTATCGTTTAGGCATATAACATTTATATGTGATAGCTTAAAACAATAATCTTTGCCCTTGATATTAAACTAGATTAGTTTAACATGTGAAATGTCCGTAAAGTATCATCATATGATTGGTTTTAGGGCACATTTCCAACAATCTCCCACTTGCACTATAGCCAATCAGCTTGGTCATCAATGATGATACCTCTTCTGTAGTCATTTCAAAAATGGCTGAGCAGTAGGCCTAGGCAATGGATATCTATATGTTATCCATAGAAGCAACCTTGAGAATAACGACGTCACCATTATACATGATTCTCAATCATGTGGTTCAGTCTCTCATTTGAGTTCGGATCTTGATGAGACCGTGATTCCCTGGCTTGAGCTATCGCCCTATTAGTGTCGTAGTGTCGGTACACTGGAGACATTTTCTGGTTGGAACCGAATAGAGAGTTCATAAATGAACTTTCCTATCCAAACAACATTGTTGTAAACTTCTATATGGCAATATATTTTGCATTCATAATGGAACACACTAAAGTCATTACTTTTAATGTTTCCATCCAAATATCTCTTTAGTCATAATAAAGAGATATCTGATTATCTCTTCATTCATAATGAAGAAACATCCAAAAATGGATTAGATTCATAATCTAATACATTTACGCTTCCATTACGTTACTCTAATTCTTCCTCATTCTTGAGGAATCCATCCTTTATTATTTCTCAAATACTTAAGGATTCACTTGACAGTCGCCATGGTTCTGATCTTGGGCTTGCATTGAGATGGTCTTGTACCGATCTTGGTACAACTCATATCAACGTTTTTCATACAATATGAAATACGTAAATCACCTTTCTGCGTATGCATAAAGGATTCTATTTACGCATTATTTCTTTGGGAGTCAAAGGGTATGTTCCCTTTGAGAAGAGCTACCTCCTAGTCTCACTAGAGTTGTTCTTTTGATTGAAGTTTATCATCATATGAGAAACTTCCTAGCATCTTTTGTCTATTATTAGGGATTGATATAATCCAATTATATCTTGAAATCTATCATTGTAGATTTCCATCCCATGTATATAGACTATGTCTCCCATATCCATTCTATCTTTATAGAATGTTTAAAGTCATAACTTTAACGAAGAAGTATTCTTTTCATTTCCAAAATTAATATATCATATATGTGTGTATATATATATATATATATATTCAAATTTAGGAACATGATTAACTCCCACTAATCTTTTGTAAACCTAGTAAACAAAAGATTCATTTACATCTTTATGAGAAATCAAACAATTTGATATTTTCTCTCATAAGACGCTTATAGCTCCCACTAGCTTGCTAAGATTCATGATGGATGGATCTCTACAACTTACATGTCTTGTGATTCATAGTTTTAGACATATATTATCAAGACTATCTTAATAATGGTTTCGGAAACCCGTATTATGTCCAAACATTGAATCACCATTTAGTTGTAGCTAGCAATCTTCGAATTAATTGAAACCAAGACTACGTCAAAGATGGTTTCTTCCAAGTCAACCATTGTCTTTGATTGTAGTCACCTTAAGCTACCAATTAGCTATGAAGGTTTCATTATTTCAGGTCAAATGGTACTTTACCATTTCCTTGAGTCTATGTTGTATATACACTCAATGTAGTCATAAGGATTTTCATTCTTATTTCTTTCGAATTAAGAGGTGTAACTCTATGACATAGTCATAAAGTTAAAACCATTCAACTGAGACAGTTTATAAATCCTTCTCGACTACCTTGGAGCTTGTGGTGTAGGAACTAGGTTGTTATATTTGTTGATTATCATCTTGTCTCTCAAAGAACTCATTCTTTGAGTTCTATCTCTCGTTCATTTGCGCTTAGGAAAATCATATTGTAGGATTACAATGAACTACCCAACAAAACAACATTTGTTAGTTGGTTTATAGAAGTGATATTCAAAGGTTAATTTAAGGATATCCACAAGATAATTCTCAAACAAATATTGCTTATTAGCACACAACCCCAAATCTTAACACGATTAAGACTTATCTTTCTTTCCAACTACATCCTATGGAGTCATGAAAATTTTGGAAGATCTTCTAATTGACAATCATATTGTCTTAGAAGTGTATATCTTATATATGGGTAATTGATAACATCCAACGAACTAAATCTTATTTGAGTTCGTTCTTCTCTTAATGGAGAAATCCATTATCTTATGATGCTTCTTTCCTTGATATCTTTCAAGGAAACTGTTCTAAAGTGTTACCTTTCCTTGGATCAAATCTAAGGAGGTAAATACTTTAGACATCTTACTCATCAACTTACATTTCTTGAATTCTTTGAAACCTTTTGCAAAGTATTCAGACTTGTGTTTATTCAAAATAAATGATAGTCCAACCGAGAGCGATCTTCGGTGAATGTCATACAACATGAGTAGTATTATGTTGTGGACAAGTGCCACTAACATCTAAGTGAATTAACCTCAACAACTTTGTGATTCTTTCTTCCTTTCCAAAAGAATAAAGATTCAAACATTTTGCCTCTATACAATTTTAACAAAAAGGCATTGGATCCGGATCTAACGATCCAAAGCATCCATCTATGACCAACTCGTAATTTATGTTTTAGAGGTATCACAACTCAGTTGGGATTAGTCACTACCTTGCAACCTTTTGGGTTTTAAGCCTCGTTATATCCTAAACAGTTAACACTACCATATCATCTCTGCTATAGAGATAATCAATTAGATTACAATAATCTAATAATTCATTAATAAAGAACAATGTTTTGTCAAACAAAACATTCATCCATCTCTCATAGTGACGGAATTAAGTTCCTTAAAATTGGAATGTAAAGACAATCTTTGGTTTTTCCAATTTCTTTGGTAGTTCATATGAGGAAGTAAGTACGATCTGCTTTCGCAGAGATCTAAATTTGATTCACATTCCAAATGTGAAGTACTTTCTCTTCTCTCATTAATCTTCTACTTCTTATTAGCCACACTTTTACAACGATTGTAAAACATAGTTACTAATACGGAATCAAGCATTCAAGTAGAAGAACCAACTGTTTTGAACTTTTCAAGAACAATTTACAACACCTTCGAAAGGTGTGTTCTTGACACTTGCAAGACATTTCTTGCAAATTCCCCTTCCAATGTCCATCCTTTCATAAAGAAAGTTTGTTCCCTTGGAGTTATTTCCCCTTCTTCATTTGACTTCTCCTTTGACTACAATAGTCATGGTCCCTAAACTCCCACTATCTCTCTTGAAACTTATTTTAATTGTGTTATACACATCAAACGATTTGGAGAGCGTGTGGTTATTGTTCACTATATAGTCCTTGCCTAGTTTCCGTCTCTAGAAGTGGTTTAACACTTCAACACTGAATGATTCAAAATCATCATAAGTCCATGTTGATGGACTATTTTTGTCAACCAACCATTATGTTCTAAACATAATTACAAACCTTCAAGAGTTGTTCAAGGCAACTCTCATTTCTTCATACAACAATTTGTAAGTGAAGAATCATGGCACATAAAGTGTCCATGCCCTTGTGCTTACTTCTCAAGTTCCTTGTTCATGTAACAAAGAAACAAGCACTAATGTTTGCGTTAGCTAAGGGTTGTTCAAAGCAACTCTTATTTCTTCGTACAACAATTTGTAATTCAAGAATTATGACATTAAAAGTGTTGTCCTCTTTATGATACACTTATCTAACATGTTCTTCCAATGATACATTATCAATAGGAAGATCGTGAGGATGAGACTACTTAGGTACATATACAAGCCATTATAGACAATCTATGGGATTGTAGTACCAAATCCGGAAACTAAAGCTTTCGGCTTTTTCTTTGTCAAGTTTTGGATAGCGTTTGCAAATATATTGGTAAATAAATACAGAACGAATATAAATTGATTGATTTTAAGCTATTTGATATGGGTCTTTAAATCAAATAGCACCACCCACTATTTTTGGCAAATTCCATATCCCTTATCCGAATTCGAGAGTTTTGGAGGAAACTCTTAGTAGGGTATGGGAGACTCATCATTACCAAGCCCACCTCACAATAATATGATGTTGGGTAGCATCAATAATAATGAGAGAGTATGCTTACTTATTTGCATCTCTTGCAAGTACCCATCTTATTTGGCCTCTAGAGAATGAAGCCTCACAATGATATGATGTTGGCTCCATTGCACTTAGTTAAGTCATTCCCACCATGCAAGTTCGAGTAGGGGTTCAAGAACAACCTCACAATGATATGATGTTGATCATTCTCGTTGCCTACCTTCACAACATCATGTATGCATATAGAACTCCTCCTGAGTGTAAGCACGCACTTTGTACTCCCCCATGATAGGGTGAAGTCAGTGTACGAGTCACAAATGATAGGAGCCTACCACGGTGGAAGGCCACGAAAGAGTGTTCAAAGTACTCTCAAGCTTATCAACTTAATAATGGTTTGGTTGAGGGTTTTAGGTCTCATCACATATAAGCATGCATTTTAATCTTATTAAAACAATTTGGTCCTATTATAACTATTAGTCCATGTGATTGATTTAGTTGTATATAATACTCCCACTATGCTTGTAAAACGGTTTTTAAAGCAAGAGTATATGGTACTACTAACATAAGGTTTGCATTCATTGATGGACTATATAGTTGCCTTAGGGCCTTAGGATGACTATGAACCTTTGATTAGATCCAACATGAGCCTAGTGTTGAATCTCGGTCTAGGGATGGTGATTGATTTTAGTTACGCGTTTAATCATATTAAGGCGTGTTTTTCCTATTGGGCGTTGGACCCAACTACTCCAATTTCATGCATATCAAATGAAACAAGAAAGGAGTACTTCAAAGTAGAGAAGAGCTTATGCTCTTTTACAACATTTGATCAAAACAAATTACTTTAAAGTAAAGAAGAGCTTACGCTCTTTTACAACATTTGATCATATCAAATTACAACCAAAATCTAATCTACACATTCCCATGGTTCAAACAAATTTGAGATGGCCTTTCACATAGCTCAATTATCGTAGGCTTAGGTTCATAATCACCCTTTCTTTAATTAATTAACGCTTTAACTAATTAAACTTGAATGCAACATTTTCATTTGGTTTTTGTTTCCATAGAATTGATTTAAATGGAGCTAAATGAAATGAAAATCCAATTCTCATTTAAAGATACAAAACTATTTTGTTCTCAACTAATTTGGGCCAAATGCAATAACCACAACTTTTTGGGCTATGTTGCAAAACACAAACTTTTGAGGTCACTTTGTAAGAACACAAAAGTCCACTACTTCATGTAATTACAACTAGAACCCAAAAATTTCATCAAATACAAAAACTTCATTAAAGGAGCAAAACAATTTGTCCTTTAGTGTTTTTGGGCCCTTACGTAAAAATGTAAACTTTCGGGTCAAAGTACAAATACACAAAAGTATCAAAACTTTATGTAATTGCATAAAAGCCCCAAAAGTACCCTATTTTAATAGGGTGGCCGGTTGGTGAGAGTGAAATAGGAGGGGGGGAAAGGTTTTGGTGAAAAATTCAAAAATTTGAAAGTGTTTTGTGCAAGTGAATAGGCAGGTGAGGAAAAGTTGATTGGGATGGGTTGTAAGAAAAATGTTTTGTCAAACAATAAAGGCATAAACCATCCATCACCAATCAATAATAAACCAAAACTTTATTCAAAGCAACAAGCATATTGAATCAAAACACCAAAACTTTTTGTTCTTGGTAAGAACATCAAGAACATTGAAGAACACACATGAAAACTCATAAGAGCTCCATGAATGTTTTCACTCAATAAAATTCAAAATTTCACTACTCAAAAGGGGGTTAACATCCTAGGGTACTTAGGGGTTCCAAAAGTCACCTTAAAACACTTTTAACAAGACAAACAAGAACCCAAAAAACCACCCTTTGGATTTGGCCGAATTTCCCCAAAAACATGACACCAAATTTTAGCTCCAAAATTCATGCTCATATGAACTACATCTACAACATTTGAGATGGCAAATTTTCTAACAAAATTTACATTCAAAGAAGCAAGAATAAAGCTTGTAACAATTACAACATTCAAATCAAAGACTATGAACTACAAAACCCAAAAGGATTCACCAACTACTAGACCTAGGCTCTGATACCACTTGAAGCAAATTTTGTGAAAAACATGTTCATTTGAGCAACATCTATGGCATGCAATTAACAATTAAAGGCGGAATCATGCTTGTATGCACTCAAAACAAACATTACCCATGAAATTCAAAGCCTAGTAGAAAGGTGAACCAAGACTCAACTCAAGAACAAAGTGAGTTGAGAGATTTTATACCTTCGTTGATTCCTCTTTGCATAAGCAAAGGCTAATCACCGAAGGAGAGGGCCTTCATTCCTTGCTTCTTAGATCCATGGATTTCTTGGATTAGGATGGTTGAAAAGATTCTCCAAGTTCCCAAAATTGAGAACCTCTAATTTTTCCACACCAAGGAGGGACTTAAAGAAGAGATGAGTGACCTTGGAGGATGAGAGATTGCTAGCTAATCTTCTCCAAGGGGGCCGGCCTCTTAGAGAGAAAGGGAGAGACATTGTGTTCTCATCTTTTCTCTAAAAGAAAGCCTAATGAAGAAAAGGCTATAAAGTCATGTTTATACCTATCTTTATTGGAGTGGCAAACTTGTAATAAGTCCAAAACCCACTCCTTTAACAATATGGGCGGCCATAGGGTGTTATTGGGCTGTTTGGGCCTTTGTGAATATTTAGTCATTAAGTTGTCATACAACTTAAGTCAATGGGCTTGACGTTCGAAGCTCATTGGGCCTTGAGGCCCAAAACTAACCCGAGGTCTTTAACGAACTTTATTTGTTTGATTAATTAACATATTAATTAATCCTTGCCATAAATAATTAAACCATTTAATTATCCTTACTCATCTCTATTGTTTCTTCAATCTTTACCTTACACGGCGTACGATCCATTAGGTTCCTTTTAGCGAGGCCGTGGGCGATTAGAACTCTTTCAAATCAATTGTGAATTGAAACTTACTTTCACTTCTCCCTTTAGTGTTTATACATGTTTAGGGCTTCCACAAACCATGAGTGACACCTAGCAGTATGTCATGGTTACCCCCCAAGCTAATCAGAAGAGGTGGAGAACCTATTCAGTTTAGGATTACAATGCAATACGGTCTTTCTCTAATACAATGCTCTTGACCACATTGTTTGGTTTGATAGTTTATTCATGTCTACTATCCAATGTGATTCATTTACTTATATGATTACTTTGAATGTGATTTGGAACGACTTCCTAAATCTCATTCATACTCTGGCCAGAGATTCTTAATCATATCATAGAGTATTCTCCCTCAAACGGTTTGAAGGTTAGAGATCCCTTGTTGCGCATTCACTTGCCTCCATGGCTTGGCTAAGTGGCTTAACCCCAACTATGTCGTGGACACCTCTGACAGAGTGACTTTGACATAGTCAAAGATCAAGGACTTAACCACAAGACAACTATGATGCCTCAGGTCAAATGACTACTTTGCATTATCCCAACCATGAGTTCTCATGTGACATGAGTATGAGAACTCCTCGTTGATCGTGTTCAGTGGACTCATTCTCTATTGAGCACCTACATGCTTGTCTTGGTGTCAATCACACCAATGACTCGAGACTAGTCACTCTCCCTGAGAGAAGACACAGCACGTACTGATCTTAACGGACTGTCAATCCCCAATTGGCAATCTTATGATCAGGAACGTTTAGGATATGTATACGAAAGAGAATGGTCTCATGAATCTAACTTCTTTAAATTACATTCTCCTAATTACATATTCCTTGGACTTATCATTTAAGCATATAACATTTATATGAGACGGCTCAAAACAATAATCTTTGCCCTTCATATTAAACTAGATTAGTTTAACATGTGAAATATCCGTAAAGTATCATCATATGATTGGTTTTAGGGCACATTTCCAACACATTTGGTGAAACAGGGTCAAGACGAATTGAATTTAGGCTTACCTTGGTTGTAGTGGAAGGCATAGAGGGCATATGGGGCTGCGGCAAGGGTGGTTCTTCCCTTGCCATGGCTTTGTTATTCTCTTCTTCTTCGAGCATCAGCTGTTCATCCATGTTTTGGCTTGGTTTGGATGTCTTGGGTTCACCTCCATCCTCTATAGCACTTTCCAAAGTGATAGCATCATGGATTTCAAAATCTTCCTTCAAATTTTCAATAGTTGAGTTGGAGAGTTCACTTTGCTCTTGAATTTGTGCCGTGAACTCCATAATCTCTCCAAGTTGATTTTTCAATTCGCTCATCTCCTTAGCTTGATTAAGCATTGTTTCATTTTGATTTTGCTACCCCTGCAGCAAAGAGGTTAGTAATTGAAATTTTTGATCACTATCCGTGGACATACTTGAATTTGATTGGAATTGTTGTAGGGGAAGCTGTGGTGGCTGCATAGGTGTTAAATAAAACTCATCAGATTGCTGCCAATATCCACCTTGTTGAGCCTCCTTGGTTTGATTTTGTGAGCCCTGCACCAAAGAATTTATTTCATCAAAAATTCGATCATAATCTATTGATGAACCTGAGTTTGATTGAGCATATTGTATATGAGGTTGTGATGGCTACATAGGTCTTGAATGGAACTCCTCTTCTTGCAACCAATATCCATCTTGTTGGAATTGTTGAGGTTCTATGTAATCTGAATAATCTCTCCAATCCGAATTGTAAGTGTTGGAAAACATGTTGTCCCATGATTGGCTATGGCCTTGATAACCCCAAGCATCTTCATTCGCAGCGAATTGAGAATATTGTTGAGTTAGATATCCTTGCCCATAAGACACACCACATGTAGGGACACTTCGCATTGTGGTCCTTTCGGCATATTGTGACAATTGAGAAGTAAGTTCTGCCAATTGAGCTTGAATGGTAGCAAATTCCATGTCTTACTTCTCTAGTACCTGAAATCAAGGAAACAAAACTAAATCAAATATCAAAAGTAAAAAAAAAAAAAAAAAAAAACACAAACAGAAACAAAGACAGTAACTAAAAACAAAAGACACGAAAATAAACAAAAAGAAATAACAAGGGATTAGCAAAGTTGCTAATCCCCGGCAACGGCACCAAAAACTTGATGCGAAAATTATCTTAACACACAAATTTAAAAACACTTAACAAGACTCACAAGACTCAAAGCAAACTTAAAATACTCAAAACAGCTTAAAACAACCAAATGAACTTAAATTAGACACTAGGAATGACTTTGGACGAAAATTGACTTTTACTTGAATCAAAACATTTAAAAACACAAATTAAAATAGATTCTAACTAATTAGACACACTAAAGTAAAAAGGAATTGAGTTTTGGACGAAGTTGAAACAAACAAAAAGTATGAAAAACTAGACAGATTGTAAAACAAATTTGAAAAATAAGATGATGGATGGGATAGCTAAAGGCTTTTTCTCCACACATGATATGTATGCAAACAACTCGATTTCCAGTTACTACTTCATTGAATTATGAACAACAATGCCCCAAATTAACTGTGACATCACTAGTTAACCCTCAAATTTTCCTTGTTTTATTGGATTGGATGACATCATTCGACAACCCAAAACATTCTTCAAAAGTTCCCTACATGACATCATAATAGAGATACAATCAAAGATCATTACGTTTAATGAAAATCATAAGCATTGACAAAGCACTTGCAACTATGACATCATGTCACTCATGCTAGAATTAAACTTAACGCGATCGTTTATAAGCGACCTCCACTACTTATGAATATAAGTTTGTAACGATTATGTGAAACTTTCTTATATTCTAGCATCGGATTTATGCATGCCAATTAAGTGTCGACCCTTAATTAACAAATAAAAATAAGTTATCAATCAAATAGTTAAGCCAATTGCATTCACGATTCAAGAGTTCATAACTGGAATTTATCAAATTATATTGCACACATAATCATGGTTTTGAAATCACCCCTAGCCAAGAGGGGTTTAGCCACTGATATTTACAACAAAACGAAAGGAAATGAATTTAAACATTAGAAACAAAAGAAAGAAAACACCTAAACGCTCCAACGATCCAAGTTGGACAGCAAGCACATCCAAGCACTTTCCTTCCCTTCCTTTGCTACGGCAGAAGGTGTTGGTGAGTGTTTGAAGGTTTGTTTGTATGGAGGAATGGATATGAAGATGAATGGATGTGTTTGGATGAAGGTTGTGTTAAAATGGGAGTGAATGATCTAACCAAGTATATACTAAATTTATGTTACACACACTTCCTTTTATAGAGGAAGTGCATGGCAATGGAGGGGAACATGGAGTGGTGTAGCAATTGAGTGCAATGATGCATGAAATCTGAAATGATGGAGGGAACAAGGAATGGTGTAGCAATTGAGTGCAATGATTCAATGTAAGGATGCATGAAGTCTGAAATTATGGAGGGAACAAGGAATGGTGTAGCAATTGAGTGCAATGATTCAATGTAATGATGCATGAATCTGAAATGGTGGAGGGAACAAGGAATGGTGTAGTAATTGAGTGCAAGGAATCAATGTAATGATGCATGAAATCTAAAATCATGGAGGGAACAAGGAATGGTGTAGCAATTGAGTCCAATGAGTGGTGTTTGAAATGATTCAAAGGTGAAAGTGAAGTGATGATGCAAAGCATGGGGGTAAAATGGAGTGGTGTTGCAGCTAGGGAACATGAATGATTGTGCACATGGTAGAGAAAGGAAAGAGAGGTGGAATGATGCAACAAATGAGTCAATGGAGGGAACATGGATGATGATGCACAGCATAGGAATCCAAAGGGAGTGCAATGGTGGTGCACGGCAATGATGGAAAGGTGAATGGTGGAGTTACACCCCTTTGTGGCTGAGCTCTTTGTCATTTTTACATTAATTCTTCTTTCTCTTTAACACATTCCTAGCCTCTTTAGTCTTCAATTTCGTCCATCCACCTTGCTCCATGCATGTGCTATTCATTCCAAGCCCAAAACTGCTCCAAAATGCACCAAAATGCATCTTATTGCTTCATAAGGCCTATGGACCTACAAACACACGAAAATAGCTTAAAATACATAATTAACTAAGAAATAACAACATAAATGCGTGAGAACAAACTAACTCAGTCGTATAAATATGCTTTTATCACTAAAGTTATAATTTACACTGATCATGCAGCTTTGAAGTATTTGCTCACAAAGAAGGAGGCCAAGCCAAGGCTTATTCGTTGGATGTTACTTCTCCAAGAGTTTGACGTGGAAATCCGAGACAAGAAAGGGAGTGAAAACGTGGTGGCTGACCACTTGAGCCATATGGTGCTTGAAGAGGATGCCATGCCTATCCCAGAGACATTCCCAGATGAGCAGCTGCTGACCATTGTGGTAAGTGAGCCATGGTATGCCGATTTACTTAACTATTTGGTCACTAAGCAAGTTCCAAGCACCCTCAATAAGCACCAACATGATAAACTCAAGAAAGATGCATGGTTTTATGTTTGGGATGACCCTTATTTATGGAAATATTGCCCTGATCCAATTCTACGTATGTGTGTGCATGCTTCCGAGTTTCATTCGATTTTAACTTTCTGTCACACTTATGCATGTGGGGGTCATTTTGGCACATAACACACAACACATAAGGTTTTAGAATGTGGATTTTATTGGCCTACTATCCTTAGGGATGCTATAACTTTTTGAATGACTTGTGATCGTTGTCAAAGAACGGGTAATATAAGTGCAAAAGACCAAATGCTGCAGCATCCTATCTATTCTGTCGAAATGTTTGATGTATGGGGGATTGATTTCATGGGTCCTTTTCTTTCCTCACATGGTTTCCTATATATATTACTTGTTGTGGATTATGTGTCGAAATGGGTGGAAGTAAAAGCCACCCGTACTAATGATTCTAAAGTGGTTGCAGATTTTGTTAAAACTAACATATTTGCAAGGTTTGGAATGCCAAGAGTTCTTATAAGTAATGGGGGTTCCCATTTTTTGCAATCGAACTATTGAGGCGCTGCTCAAGAAGTACAATGTCACGCATAAGGTTTCAACACCTTATCATCCTCAAACAAGTAGGCAAGCCGAGGTTTCGAAAAGGGAAATCAAGCAGATTTTGGAGAAGACGGTTGGACCAACTAGGAAATATTGGAGCTTGCGTTTGAATGATGCATTGTGAGCATATCATATGGCCTACAAAACACCAATTGGGATGTCCCCATTTCGTCTCATCTATGGGAAACCATGTCATCTTCCAATTGAGTTAGAGCATCGTGCACATCGCGCAGTTAAGACATTCAATATAGACATTGATGCCGCTGGAATTCATAGGAAGCTTCAATTGAATGAGCTTGAAGAGATTTGGAATGAGGCTTATGAAAACGCTCACATTTATAAAAAGAAAACAAAGGCGGCCCATGACAAGATGATTCATGGCAAAACATTCTCCATAGGGCAGAAAGTGTTTCTCTTGAATTCCCACCTTCGTTTGTTTCCGGGTAAGTTGTGTTCTAAATGGATTGGCCATTTTGTTATTACCAATGTTTTCCCTTATGGTGCAGTCCAAATTCAAAGTTTGAAGATGGGACATGAATTCAAAGTCAATGGACACCGTTTGAAGCCCTACTATGAGACTTTTGAGGAGCATGTTGTGGAGGACATACCCCTCCATGCCATGGGCCCTATTGAAGCTTAAATGGATGTATCGTCCAGCTGGAAGACGTTAAAGCAAGCGCTTCTTGGGAGGCAACCCATGTGTTCAAACGAGGGCTTGATGGAATTCTAGCTCCATAACCAGATTTGCATTTTTAAACTCTACTCTTTCTTGTTTTTATTTTGCCATGATTGTCGTGTTTGTTAGTTGTGTTGTTTGCTTGTTTGAGTGTGAGTTTATGTTTGAAACATGTAGGATTTCACCACCTAGCACTACTAGAGTTGTTTCTCACTGTTTTTAAGTGTTTTTAGTGTGTTTCAACGTGGTTTTAGTGTCATATAACAGAAAAAGAAAGAAAAAAATAGAAAAAAGTTTTGAAAAAGATAAAAAAAGAGTCGTTTTTGTTTGTTTGTGTCTTAGGGTACCTTCCAACACAATGATGAGGATTTGGTTTTTAATTGCATGATTGTTAAAGAAAGCTACAAACATGGGTGGAAGTTTGATATGCTCTTTGGTTAATACTGGGTTATAGTTGACATTTACAAATTCACATGTAATCGAAAAAGAAGAAAAAATCACTTTTTGTAACATGCTTGAAGGAAGGAATTCAAACTAACGCTACAACCCTGAGAGGCTCGAGCCTATACTTTATTTGGAGAGTTATTAATTCGTGAATTTCTTTTTTTCTAAAGTCGTTGCATGATCTCATTATTCTTTGCTTGGTTGCTACTTAGAATGCGCTTTATCATTTTAGTTCCAAATACTAGAACTCATGCTCGTTTCATTCAAAGCTTAAAATTGAGTGCATAAAATATAACAAGATGAAGTTGTTTAGTAGTTACCACCAGAGCCAAAAAGCCTTCATCCCATGCATTTGTTTTGTAGGTTTAACCTCTTTGAGCCTTAGTTAGCCTATTTTCGTTGTTAGCCACATTACCCCGACCAAGCCTAGAATAGGACTATCCATACCCTTGTTCTTAAAGTATAGTGGAGCATGACTTAGAGGGAATTCCTTTTGATCAAACATATTGCAGAAATCAAGTGTGGGGGAAGGTTATGTAGAAAAAAAAGAAAAAAAAACGTGAAAAAGAATAAAAAGTGGAAAAAGAAAGGAAAAGAGTTCTAAATAAGTGAGAATGAACTCACAAGTATTGGTTGTTGAAGAAAGGGTCCAAAAGTTTGAATCTGGCCCTAAGTATTGTGTGAATCGTCCCTTTTTGTTTAAAGTGGAGTTTTGCATTCAAAAGTGAATTCTAAGTGTCAATTTCATTACTTTGCTTACTATTGCTTTAAGAACCTTTGTTTATCCTTGACCTTTCTTTGTTAGCCAATACCCTTAGCCCTATTACAACCCTTAGACTTCTATCTTAGGTGTTATGTGTTTCAATAATGTGGAGTTTGGGATTGGTTTGAGCATATGGTATCCCAGGTTCTTGTGTCTAAGTAGTGACATTCCGTTCATGAGATTATATATATACACATGCATTAATAATTCCAGAAAGTGCTTTCTTTGATTATAACTTATGTGAGTGTTAGTCTTCATGTTTACATCAATCTTCTCACATATACCTAGTATAGGGAGTGTAGTTAGAAAATCTGTGTGAAAATAGAGAGTATCTCTAGTGAGGAATTGAGGGAATTCTCTAAGGCATGTTACTACATTCAAAACATTTTTTTAAATGGATTAAATGCAAGCTAGTGAGTGGTGACTGTGATTAAGTGTGTGCTCGAGGGTAAGGATAACTAAAATCTATGTGAGTAGTGATTTTTAATATGTCATGTTTCATTGGAAATCCCTAAGGCAAATGTTGGAAGGTCTAGGTTATGTTTTGTTTGTTTTGTTTTGCTCGAGGACTAGCAAAAGCTAAGTCTGGGGGAATTTGATAGGAGTATATTTATGCGACTTAGTTAGCTTGTTTTCTTGCATTTTCATAGTTAGTTTGTGTTTATTATAGTGATTTAAGCTACTTTTGTATGTTTGTAGGTCTAATTGGCAAAGTTGGCAAGAAAATGCATTTTGAAGCATTTTAGAGCAATTTTGTGCTGGATTGGATTGGATTGCATGCATGTGGAGCACAAGGAATGGACGTTTTTTAAGGTCAAGTGAAGCTAGGAACGTGCTAAAGAGATGGAGAAATTAGTTCAAGTCTTGGAAGATGAGTAATCAGCTGCAAAGGGACCTAAATCCCTTCTAGAAGGCCTATCCCTTCTCTTATACATGTGCCGCACCAACCTTGCTAGAAGCCCTAGAAAGGTGGCGCATCTCCTCTTCTAGAAGGTCAGAAATCAGCCACAACACACTCTTTCAGGAAGTCCTAAAAGAGTGCCGCACCTTATACCTTCTAGAAACCCTAAAATATGCCAAACCCTAGTCTTTTTCCCTCTTGGATTGAGGCCCAAGCCTTGTGCCGCAAACCCTATGACTTTTCCTTTCAGAAATTGTGAAAACCCTAGCCTATAAATATATGTTTTCAGCCACAATTTCGCAGCACCACCCCCCATATAATTCTACGTCACAGAAACACATTTTGCTGCAATATTGGAGAAGAATAAGCCTTGTTGTGGCTTCCATTGGAGTAGGAGGACCTTGTGCCGCAAGCCACCTACAACCATTGGAGTTCTAAGAGTTCTTTCTTCCCTCGTTTCGTTTCCATGTTTATTTTATTTTGCTTTTCAATAATTATGAACATGAGGAACTAATTCTTTTTTAGTTAGAGGTGAATTTGAAGCCATGGACATATGTTTAATATGAATTGATTACTTTCACTTATTGTTTCGTAAAACATGAATGTGATTTACTTATCTGCGTTATTGAGAACCTATTCTTGTGTGTTTATTAAGGATGCATACTTAGTTTGCATGTAGGGATTTGATGCTAAATTATAAGGGAATTTCACCTAATCGTTATGAACTTATAATTAAAAGTAGTGGAGATTGCTAGTCACAATCGTGTTAAGTAAATTCTTGGCAAGAGTATCATGCAGTTCATAGTTATGATTGCCTTGTCAATGCTTATGATTTTCATAGAACATAATGATCTTTGATATGTATCTCTATCATGCTGTTCATATAGGGAATTTGATAAAAATAATTTGATTACGATGCGTTGTCCATTCAATTCAATGAATTTAGGGAAATCTGAAAGTTAATTAGTGCATTCACAATTAATTTGGGGCATTGTCATTCATGGTTTAAAGAAACAACACTGGAAATCGATTTATGTTGCATATGGTTCATGTGTGAAGAAGGATCATCTAGCTAAGTTTTCATCATACAAATCACCTAATTTACTTTGTTTTGCAATCTGTTTAGTTTAGTTAAATTTCGTCCAAATCAATCCCCCCCCTTTAATTAAGTGTGTTAGATTAGTTAGAAATGTGTTCAAATATGTCCAATTTAGTGTTTTGAGTCTTAATAGTCTTAAATTCGTCCAATTAACTCTCTAGGGTCAATTTTGAGTCAATTTCACTTAGTTTTGCTGTTTTGAGTAATTTGAATTAGTTTTAAGTCTTAAGTGTTTAGTTTTGTGTTTCTAAGTCTAGTTTTGTGTTTTTGAGTCATATTTGTGTTGATTAGCATCCCTAGTTAATCCCCAGTCTAGAACGATCCATACTTTCATATACTACAACTATCTTAATAGGGTTTTAATTTGTGTGTTAGTTAAATTTCACATCAGATCACCTTTGGGTTCTGTATAATTAGTATTCGTCCTGTTGGACTGCACTTAGGCGACTTATGCTCTGGTCGTGCAATCACACTGTTGGAAATATGCCCTGAAAGTCAATCTTTGGAAGAAACCTTTCAGGACAAATAAATCGATGTATAGATGAATCTTATACATCAAATGGCAAAGATACTAATTAGGACTATCTCAATAAACGATATATGTCCTAAATAGTGTATCCATGGACAATGGATCGATTGAAGAAGTAATCTAATGATGTTAGACTACAGAGACCTTCTTCACATAACCAAATGTCCAAAAAGGTTCCTGGTCATTGGATTGTCGAAGGGATACTGACAATGCTTAGACCGGTACATACTGTGTCTGCTTCAAATGGAAGGATGGAAAGTCTCATCCCATTCGTGTTGTGACACTAAGACAAGTATGTAGGTGCTCATTAAGGGAATGAGTTCACTGAACACAATCGAACGAGAGTACTTGCATGGAGGTCTACTCACATGTCAAGCAAGTAACTCTAATGGTTGGAATAATGTAAGTAGTCCTTTGACCTGAGGCATCGTCGTTGTCTTGTGGTTAAGTACTTAATCTTTGATTATGTCAAAGTCTCCCCATTCGCGGGTGTCCACGGCATAATTGGGGTTAAGCCACTTAGTCATGAAGGTAAGTGTATGCGCAACAAGGAATCTCTAATCCTCGATAAGAGAGGAAGAATACTCTAAGATATGATTCGGGAATCTTCGGCCGAAGTATCGAGCGTAATAAAGGAAAGCGTTCCTATACGACTCAAAAGAATCATATAAGAAGGAATAATCACATTAGGGGTTTGACATAATATTTCCATACCCTAGTAATGTGATTGAGAGTATTGTTTTAGAGAATGATCGAATTACATTGTAATTCCAACTGAATAGGTTTTCCGAACAAACTTCTACATTAGCTTGGGTAGCCATGATATATGGTTAGATGTCACTCATGGCTTGTGAGTTCTTCTAAATGATTAAATGTAGTCGTCAAAGAAGAAGGTGAATTAAAAGTATGTTTTAATTCACTAAGTGATTGGATTAAATATAATCAATTGGATTGGTGCCAATCACCTCACTGCCTTGCTAATTAGAACCTAAAAGATTGTTCACCAATACACTATTGTAGTGAGTAACTAATGGATGATGGAAATAATTAATTGGATTAATTAAGTGTTGTGATTAATTTAGAAAGTCTAAAGAAATCATAAAAGCGATAAAGATCGTTTTGGGCTTAAAGAAACGTTCGGGTTTAATTGGGCCCATTGGGCCTAAACCCATTGGGCTTTTATTCAAGCATTGGATGACTTGAAATATATAAAAGCCCAAAGCCCAAATCCAACACAAGAGGCCGGCCACTTTAAGTGGAAAGGGAGAGATATTTAGTCAAGTGGTTGACTAGGTTTCTTTTTGTCTATATAAGGAACTTTATAGAGATATTGTTCATTAGGGTTTTTGAAGTGTTAAAACAACAAAGAGGCAAAAGAAAAATAGCTCTCTAACACTACAAAGGCCGACCACCTTAGGGGTGTTTTTACTAACACATCTTTCACCCTTTTGGTTATTCCTTCATCCTTCTCACTACACTAGTGGGTGAGGATCTTTAGAGGTTTCCTACTTTGGAAACTTGAAGAGAACCTAGGAGCACTCATTCTAACAAAGTGGAGGAGGCAAGGAGAGAAGCTAGGCTCAAGGAGTTCAAGGAACAAAGGGCTTGGAGGTGGTCCATCCTTGGTCTCAAGTCTAGATCAAGAGGTATTAGACTAAACCTTCACTTTGTTCTTCTCTAAAATTGTTTTGATGCATTATATATAAACCTATGAACCTTGAAGGGGATTTGCATGACTATAGCTTTGATAATTTGTTATAAATGCTTCCGCTGCTTTCGTATATTAAATTTGATTTGTATATGCATGTTAGTCATTTTGAAATCCCTATATGTGAAAACTCATAATTTTCCCTTCAAGTGGTATCAGAGCCAAAGGTTTATGTATAATATGTCCTTTTGGATTTTATGCATATGGGTATTAATATTATGTATGACATAATTATTGCTTCATTCAAAATATGTTTATCTTTTGTTTTTCAATAGTTGAAAAATGTTAGTCAATAGTTGAGAAATATATGTATGCAAAAATGTTTTGTATGCATGAATGAAAAATGAGTTTAGAACTAGTTTGACATATTATTTCTTCATTTAAAGTATGTTTGTCTTTTGTTTTTCAATGGTTGAAAAATATAAATCAAGAGTTGAAAAGATATGCATGTAAAAGTTGTTTTGTATGCATGAATGAAGAATAAGTCATGAACAAAATTTTGGGGTTTTGAACCAAAAGGGAGGGCACGGTTTTGGGGGTGGTTTTGGGTTGTGTTTGTGTTTTATTGTAAACCACTCACACATCCTTTTAAAGCTAGAAAAAAGGGTTCTTGTCACTTTTGTTTTTGGGTTTGAAAAATCACCAAGAATATACAAATCTTGAAAATGTGTTCATGGCTTTGTTCTTGGTGTTCATGGTTTGGTTTTAGGTGAAAATGGTTTTCTTTGGTTTTCATGCATTGTTTTGTGGTTTTGGATGATGTTCATACCATCCATAACCATATCATATATTTATAAAACCCTAGACTTGACTAGGAGGATTTCCATCACCTTTTCCCTAAAGTCTTTGAAGCAAAACCAAGTGACAAGCAAAATTTAATTTTTTCTACATAATGTGGTTTTTGATGCATGTTGTGTAAGAGTGTGTAAGAAACCTCCCATCCCCTTAATGTGGCCGGCCTCCCTAGTGGATTTATCCACTTGTGGGGCTATTTTGTAATCTTTGAAAAGTTGATATTTATTTTTGAGTATTTACGGTTTGATCCCTAACTTTTTCATATTTGATTTTAATTTTGTTAGTTGTTTAAACTCATAATACTATTATGCCCATATGCACTAAATCTAAATGTTCATGTTGCATTCCATTTTGATTATTTAATATGATTAAGTAGTTAGAAAATGGATGACTTTGGACTTATGCCTTAAACGATAATTGAGCTATGAGATAAGGCGCTAAAATCAAATTGTTTGAACCTTGGGAATGTGTTTTAATTACTGTTTAATTGGACCTTGTCACGTTTGACGTTAATCTATCTCTCCCCTTTTAGTATGTGTAATTTATAGGAATTTGTACAAATCGGTTTGTAATTCTTATTACTTCTTAATCTCTATTCGTTAGTTGATTCCCTCTAGTGCTAGACTAGAGTTTCTTTAACTATTGGTAAGGAGACATAACTAAAAGAGGGTTTTGACATGAGATTAAAGATTAAATGGGTCCAATGCCCTAATTAGCAATGAATGATTGTCTTTCATTTCTAATGGCTCAATGAAAATGTTTTAATTGGATTGATAAGCACGTAATTAAATTGACACAACCTCCCCGAGTTTATATTCAACAATGTTGGCTTGTTGTTGCAATAACCTAATAAGTCCATGGTCATCCAGGAGCCTAAGATAACTATAAAGTCCAATTTAAAAGGAATGCAAAAACCTTAGTAGTAGTAGTTACTTCCAATATTTGAAAAATTAGTTTTTGATATTGATTTGTTTTTCTTAAAACAAATAGTGGGAGTATCATACGCTACTAAACTATAATGAATACAATTAGTAGTTATATATATCTCCAATATTTTGAAAAATGTTTTGATATTGATTTGTTTTATGAAAACGAATAGTGGGGATATTATATGCTACTAAATTCATTAAACTTTGGACTAGTAGTTGTAATAGGACATTATTTATTTGAATGTGATTAAATAAATAAAATTGATGAGACCTTAAAATCCCTCAACCAAACAATATTAAGTTGTAAGCGTAAGAGTGCTTTGAACACTTTTTCGTGGCCTTCCACCGTGGTAGGCTCCAATCGTTTATGACTTGTACACCGCCTTCACCCTATAATGGGGGAGTGCAAAGTCCATGCTTATATTCAGGAGGAGTTTATTTAAAACATTTGATGAGGTGAAGGTAGGCAACGAGTGTGGCCAACATCGTATAATCATGAGGTCATGCTTGAACCCCTATCTAAACCGGCATGGTGGGAAAGAACTTAACTAAGAGAAATGGTGCCAACATCGTATAATCGTTAGGCATTGTTCTCTAGAGGCCAAAAAGATGGGTAATCACAAGAGGTTGTTGTGAATGGGTAAGTGTACCCTCTCATTATTATTTTTGCTAGCCAACATCGTATAATCGTGAGGTGGGCTTGGTAATAGTGAGCCTCCCATAACCCGCTAGGAGCTTTCTTTGAAATCTCCCGGATTCCATCTTGAGGGATATGGAATTTGCCAAAAATGGTGGGTGGTGTCATTCGGTTTAAAGACCCGAATCGTTTGACTTAATCAACAATCAATCTAATTATTTTATTGTTTATGTATATAGATATGGTTGGAAGCACACTCGCGAAAATACTCGACAAACATTACCTAGAGGGGCACAATTTCCCATCATGGTATCGTAATGTCAAGATTCTCCTAACATTGGAGAAGATTGTTTACGTGCTAGACAAGGCTCCACCTCACATACCTCTCGGCCCTGAGGCTACTGAGGATGAACGTGCTAAGTATGACAAGCACGTTGAGGATGACACACAAGCCAAGTGCTATATGTTGGCTTCCATGAATGAGGAGCTACAGAGACAGCACGAGGGCATGGATAGTGCATCTTCCATAATACTCCATCTTACGGAGTTATATGGTGAAAGGACGCGCAACCGTCGCTTTAGCACTGTTTGTGAACTTGTGAAGACCAAGATGGTCAAGGGGGCTCCAGTACACCAACATGTACTGAAGATGATAGGATTCATTGAACAACTGGAGAACCTTGGTACTCCACTTGACGGGGAATTGGCCCAGGACTTTATATTGGCTTCTCTTTCTGATTCATTCTCGCAGTTTGTAATGAACTACAATATGAATAAGATGGATAGTACTCTCTCTGAGTTACTAAATATGTTAGTAACTGCTGAGAAGACTATGAAGAAAGAGAACGTTGTAAGGACTGCTGCAGTAGCCTACAACAAGCCATCCTCTTCCAAGGCCAAGCCGCAAGGCAAAGGCAAAGGGAAGGAGAAGAAGTCACCCACTCCTAAGTCGAAAGGAGCAGTGAAGAAAAAGAAGGCAATGGAGCCCAAAGGGACTTGCCACCACTGTGGAAAGGAGGGGCATTGGAAGAGGAATTGCAGGTTATACCTTGCAACTCTTAAGGACAAGCCACAAGGTATGGTTTATGTTCTTATCTTCAATTCTAAATGTTAGATCTTCTAAATATTTATATTTGATATAAAGGGCTAATCACTTGTATAATTGTATATAGGTGGAGGAGCCAAGTAGAAGAGGAACAAGCAAGGAAAATGTGGAGAAGGGTTCGGCCACTATATTTTTTGCTTACTACTTAGGAAGTTTGTTAGGCATTATAAGATAGTCTTTAAAACTTTCTTATTTTGTTAAGAACCTTTTATGTGGCTTCATATGATGGAAGATCACTATTAGTGCCTAAATGTATAAAGGTATTTGAATTAGTCTCTAAATGTATAGAGCTACTACTTTTTGTATTAAACATTATGAATGTTTGAAATATCATATTAATGTAATGTGAAGAATGCCTTTTTAAAATACTATTTCCTTAAAGTAGTGTTATGAATTGAAAATTGTCTTGTTGTAGCCTAGATGAGATACAAGATTTATATCACTTATTGTAATGTGATAAACCAAAACTTTAGACTTATCAATTATGGATAGATCTCACATGTAGGACATAAAAGGATACAATGAATCTTTAGATTTGGTTCCATTTGTCTACCTATGAGTTCTATATGAATTGACAAAAGTCTAGAGAATCCTTTCTTGATGAAAAGGAAGATCACATTATAATGATATAAGTAATAAGAAAAACGTTTCTTATATGGTTATCACTTGAAACACAATGATCAAGATCACTCTTGATTCAATTAGTAGTTTTGAACAACTAATTGGGCATTCTTTAAAAAGGTTTTAAAATGTCAATTGTGTTAGTGATTAAACCAAGAAACAAGTGTCTAAATCTATAAAATGTTTAAAGACTTTAGTCACTTAATAACAAGACATTAACTTAGTGAAGATTGAAACAAATGAGCTTGAAAAGTTTTTTTTTTTTTTTAAGCTACCACACAATGTCTTCTACCAATATAATCCACTTTTATACATTTTGAATGTATGAAATGATTTCTCATTAAAGTCATGAGAAATAGTGGGAGGTGTGAAAATGGATATAAACTTGAATATGATTGGTTTATAGTTGTCTAAAGGATAATAGTACTTGACTATTATTAAGAGTTTGCAATTTTAATTGTTAAAAGACTCAAGCTCTTCAAAACATTAAAATTCTATGTTGTGTGACATTCTAAAGAATAGTCTTTGAATGTTGGTTTCGTCAACCTAGCATAAAATGGTTATATGTTGGGAGTTGTCCATAATTCTCTTTTATGAGAACAAGCTAAATAACCAAGCATATGGACAAGTTGATGAAACAAAAGGGAATAAGTTTCAAAATGAGTCACAACATATGGTTTAACAACAAGACAAACCAAATTCAACATCTCATGTAACAATATTGCTCTATGTAGTTTTAATAAAGAATTATATCAACCACCTAGAAGGAATGGTTGAGTTTCTATATCCTTAGTAGGAGCCATGCTTCCACTAAAGACTTGGATAATTCTTATATGACTGCATTAAAGGTCTTAGTATGACTAAAACTTGAAGTATGGTGTATGACACCATAAAATTTAAATGAATAGACTTAATGGAACAAGTCACACATTTCAAATGGAATTACTTGAGAAGGAATTCTTTTGTGTGTGATTCATTTAAGTTAGTGGGAGCAATATGCATTCAAATCAAGAAAATATAATTGTTATTTTTGAATGAATCCTAAGTTACAACAAGGCCAGTGGGAGTGATGTTATAATTTGAGCAACATGATGTGAATAAAGTCTATTTGATAGACTTGATAAAACATAAATGTTACTCGAAAAATGACAAAACATGACATGGTCAATTTTGAAGTATAGACTTGAAATTGGACTTATTGATATAGCAAGGCTATCTCAATGATGTTGTATGGGAATTAAATCTCAAATGTTGTAGATTTAAGAAAGCTTTTTCCTATGTGATAGAAAATCACTTTCATAACCCTAATAATGAATATGTCACAAAATCACAAAAGGGACACATGTATAGACTTGTGAAGTAGATATCCAAAGGTGAAGAACCACATGGTTGTCACTTTAAGATATTACTATATCCCAGGATTAGAACCAAAGCAACTGATAGAGTATTATTGCCTTTAAGAAAGAAATATCAGAGTGGGACTCTGGAAGCATGCATTCACTTAGGTTATTAACCAGAATGAAAAATAAGCCATTTTAACAAATGGAACTTCATAATGGATGAAGTACTAATCATATGAATGAATTGTTAGTATTGTACTACAATGGTCTCAAGGTTGGAGCAAAGTTTGTATTGATGCGAAATATATAAGCACACAAATTAAACCCTCTTTTTATCAATTGTAGTAAAGTATGTAAGTAGGGTATCGTTCTAGGCCGGGGATTAGGAGGGATTGCTAATCTATTCTAAATTAATTTAGAATTATTAAACAAGACTCAAGGACACAAAACTAGGCTAAAAACTCTAATAACTCGAAACACACTTAGAATGACTCAAAATAATGAAAACAATCAAATTAGACACTAGGAACTGAAATGGACGGAAATTGAATTAAAAGACTAACAACAATGAAAACTAACTAAATAATATAATTTAATAATGGGGGGGGTTTGGTTTTGACAAGAAGTAAATTAAACTTAAATAAATTACAGAATTGACAAAAGCATGAAATTAAGGTGAAAGGATAGGTGACGGACTAGCTAGAGGGTTCTTCTCCACACATGACACATATGCAACCTAAATTGATTTTCAGTTGTTCTTTCAATAAATTGTAAATCTCAACGCCCCAAATTAACCGTGAATTGCACTAATTAACCCTCAGTTTTTCCACAAGTTATTGGGTTAGATGATTGCATACGACAACCCAAAACATTCCCTACAAGTTCCCTACATGAATTGCATAATAGAGATACAAGCAAGAATCATTAAGTTCTATGAAAAACATAAGCATTGACGAGGCACTCGTTACTATGATTTGCATGAAACTTATGCCAAGAATTTACTTAACGTGATTGTGACTAGCAACCTTCACTACTTGTGAATATAAGTTCATAACGATTAGGTGAAACTCCCTTATATTCTAGCGTCAAATTCATGCATGTAAATTAAGTATGCATTCTTAATCGACATACAAAAATAAGCTATCAATCAAGCAGTTAAGCAAATTAAATCACAACTCAGAAATCACAACTGAAGGTAATCAATTCATATTACAAATATATTCATGGCTTTGAATTAACCTCTAGCCAAAATAAATTTAGTTACACATTATTAAAACAGAAATAAAATATAAGTTTGGAAAGATTTAACCGAGAGAGAAGAGTGCTTCAGTGCTCTGTCTGCCCAGCCTTTGAACCCCTGCCTCTGACCTCTATATTTGTTTATCCCTCCAGTCAGTCCTCCCGTGCTGCTCTCTGTTTTCTGATCCCGTCAGTCTCTCTCACCCCTCTCTCTCTCTCTCGGTTTATGCTGGTCTGTCTCTTCTTTATTTTCTGCTTCTGACCTCTGTCAGTCTCCCCCCTCTGCTCTCTGACCTGCCCTCTTATTCCCCCATTTCCTGCGCCTCTCTCCCCGCATCTACATCTTTATTTTCTGCTTTTTCTCGTCCTCTGCCCGTGTGGACCGTGCTTCTCTCTCTTCACAACATGAATCATGATGATGTTTCAAACATCATCATGACTTATCATTATTATTTTTTTTAATTTAATTTAAAATCTGATCTACACAGACAGTTTTGACGAATTTATTACATAAAATTTCACTTGTTCTATTTTTATTTTCTTTGCATAACAAATCCTATAAACACAAAAATAACGTAAATAGCTCAAAAATATAAGGAACTAACTAAGAAAAGACGAGTGAATTCGAAGTAAAAATATATATAAATATGATCTGATCATGTATAAAGTATACAAACGAAATATATGACGATATATTGTTTTAGAAACTGCTTCAAAAAGGTGTTTTGAATGAAGGGGTTCTTATAGAACCAATGATTGAATCCAAACCATAAGGTCGTTAGTAGGATACTACGACGTAATGGGGCGATAGCTCAAGCCATGGAATCAAGGTCTCATCAAAGTATTCGAACACAATAAAGAGACATCATCAAATGTTTTGGAAACATTTGATAAGAAAATCCCTTTTAAATAATAAAAGGGATTAATACATAACCAAGTTAACCTACGAGCATAAAGCTCTCTCAACAAGATGTATAAGATACACTAGTGATTGACTTTAGTGCAAGTGGGAGATTGTTGGAAATATGCCCTGAAAGTCAATCTTTGGAAGAAACCTTTCAGGACAAATAAATCGATGTATAGATGAATCTTATACATCAAAATGGCAAAGATACTAATTAGGACTATCTCAATAAACGATATATGTCCTAAATAGTGTATCCATGGACAATGGATCGATTGAAGAAGTAATCTAATGATGTTAGACTACAGAGACCTTCTTCACATAACCAAATGTCCAAAAAGGTTCCTGGTCATTGGATTGTCGAAGGGATACTGACAATGCTTAGACCGGTACATACTGTGTCTGCTTCAAATGGAAGGATGGAAAGTCTCATCCCATTCGTGTTGTGACACTAAGACAAGTATGTAGGTGCTCATTAAGGGAATGAGTTCACTGAACACAATCGAACGAGAGTACTTGCATGGAGGTCTACTCACATGTCAAGCAAGTAACTCTAATGGTTGGAATAATGTAAGTAGTCCTTTGACCTGAGGCATCGTCGTTGTCTTGTGGTTAAGTACTTAATCTTTGATTATGTCAAAGTCTCCCCATTCGCGGGTGTCCACGGCATAATTGGGGTTAAGCCACTTAGTCATGAAGGCAAGTGTATGCGCAACAAGGAATCTCTAATCCTCGATAAGAGAGGAAGAATACTCTAAGATATGATTCGGGAATCTTCGGCCGAAGTATCGAGCGTAATAAAGGAAAGCGTTCCTATACGACTCAAAAGAATCATATAAGAAGGAATAATCACATTAGGGGTTTGACATAATATTTTCATACCCTAGTAATGTGATTGAGAGTATTGTTTTAGAGAAGGATCGAATTACATTGTAATTCCAACTGAATAGGTTTTCCGAACAAACTTCTACATTAGCTTGGGTAGCCATGATATATAGTTATATGTCACTCATGGCTTGTGAGTTCTTCTAAATGATTAAATGTAGTCGTCAAAGAAGAAGGTGAATTAAAAGTATGTTTTAATTCACTAAGTGATTGGATTAAATATAATCAATTGGATTGGTGCCAATCACCTCACTGCCTTGCTAATTAGAACCTAAAAGATTGTTCACCAATACACTATTGTAGTGAGTAACTAATGGATGATGGAAATAATTAATTGGATTAATTAAGTGTTGTGATTAATTTAGAAAGTCTAAAGAAATCATAAAAGCGATAAAGATCGTTTTGGGCTTAAAGAAATGTTCGGGTTTAATTGGGCCCATTGGGCCTAAACCCATTGGGCTTTTATTCAAGCATTGGATGACTTGAAATATATAAAAGCCCAAAGCCCAAATCCAACACAAGAGGCCGGCCACTTTAAGTGGAAAGGGAGAGATATTTAGTCAAGTGGTTGACTAGGTTTCTTTTTGTCTATATAAGGAACTTTATAGAGATATTGTTCATTAAGGTTTTTGAAGTGTTAAAACAACAAAGAGGCAAAAGAAAAATAGCTCTCTAACACTACAAAGGCCGGCCACCTTAGGGGTGTTTTTACTAACACATCTTTCACCCTTTTGGTTATTCCTTCATCCTTCTCACTACACTAGTGGGTGAGGATCTTTAGAGGTTTCCTACTTTGGAAACTTGAAGAGAACCTAGAAGCACTCATTCTAACAAAGTGGAGGAGGCAAGGAGGGAAGCTAGGCTCAAGGAGTTCAAGGAACAAAGGGCTTGGAGGTGGTCCATCCTTGGTCTCAAGTCTAGATCAAGAGGTATTAGACTAAACCTTCACTTTGTTCTTCTCTAAAATTGTTTTGATGCTTTATATATAAACCTATGAACCTTGAAGGGGATTTGCATGACTATAGCTTTGATAATTTGTTATAAATGCTTCCGCTGCTTTCGTATATTAAATTTGATTTGTATATGCATGTTAGTAATTTTGAAATCCCTATATGTGAAAACTCATACTTTTCCCTTCACACACTTAATTTCGTCTTGCACTTATTGTTATCTAGTGCTCTAGTTGGATTGGTCTTTGTTTATTCGCACTCCTTATATTAATATTGTTTTTGCACTGTGCACATGGCTACATAACCTTTACGTGACGGCCAACATGCCTCGATCTAGATCGGAGTATGTCAAAGTTAGTATATGATTTTTTTGTTAAAATTCAAAGTATTAAAGTATTTTTCATTAGTTTCCTAAATAAAAAACCCCGGACAATCAGGCCGAAATGGGTATTACCGTAAATTCTGTAATTCCAGACGGCAGTCGATAGCTTTCCTTAAACTCCTCATAAACTTCAAAGGGCAGTGAAGGTGGAGTCATCCGTCGACAGAAAATGTCGGAAACAGACGGCGTCTTCTCCCACGATCACCGATCAACGATTGTCAAGGTTCTCCTCGATTCCCTCAAGATTTTCCAAAAAAACAAACTGACTTTCGTTTCCATTTTTGCCCTCACGACCCTCCCGCTTTCCCTTCTCCTCTTCTCCCTCTCCCTCTCCTCGCACCCCCTCAAATCCCACATCTACCACCTTGAATCCCTCGCACGCCTCGCCCCCACGCGATTCGAGGCCCGCCAGGTCTGGAAGGAGTCCCGCGACGACGCCATCTCGCTCCTCCGCATCAAGGTCGTCTTCTTCTTCCCCTCCTACGCCCTCTCACTACTCGCTTCCATCGCCGCCGTGACAGCCGCCTCGACATCAATCCATGGAAAACGCCCCACTCTCCGCTCATCCCTTAACGCCGTCAAGATCACTTGGAGAAGGCCGTTAGTCACGTCCATCTGTATCTACGCGCTGTCGATAGCGTCCGCACTAGTGCTCCGCACTTTGTCAACTGTATTCAATTCGTCCTGGTCCAGATTGGTCATCATGGTTCTCGGGTCGGGTCTGGAAATATACCTGATGGGGATGATGGGCCTGGGGCTAGTGGCGTCGATTTTGGAAGAGAGGTACGGGTGGGATGCAATTCGGGTCGGGTGGGAGTTGATGGCGGGTAAGAAGCTATGCGGGTGGGTGATGTCGGGCATGTTCGTGTTGTTTACGTGGGCGGTTGCGAGGAAGCTGGAGGAAGTGATGGATGGTGAGGATTTGATGGAGGGATCATCGACGGCGACGCTGACGAGGGTGGTGGTGGGCATTGAGGATAAATTGGGTTGGGTAATTTTGTACGGGTTAGTGGTGCTTTGGGGGTACGTTGTTACCACGGTTTTTTACTGCGACTGTAGGAAACGCCACGTAAGTGGAGGTGGTGAAAATGAGGACGGCCCTGATTGAATTCTCTGCTCTTCAGATCCAACTCCACATGAGGTTTTTTTTTTTCTTTTTTCTTTTTTGTTTTTCTTTTTTGAAATTTCTTTTTGGGAGATACATAGTTTTTTGTCATTTTTAAATGTAATGGGATAGGATTGAAATAATGTTTTGATTTGGTTTGTTGAAGAAGCCGACAGACAGACTATATTCTTTTGGGTTGACATGTTTTGCATTTGAATCCAATTTATAGATCATCCTCACATCCACATGTATTGTTTTTCTTTTCCTAATGTGATTCAACAAGTAATGGGAAAACTGTTTCAATAAATGTAAATACAAGATTGGATGATGGATGAGATTTGTTACCCACTCTCATTGTTTATTGAAAAGCTAGCCTTAGAATTGTATGGGCAATACTACGGACATCAATATTTTAGATCAATTATGTAAATCATATGACATGATTGTTGATAATAAATTTTATTTTATTTTATTTTTTGAAATTAATTAATAAATTAAACTAGGGCCAAGCCATGAGCGGCGAAAAACCAGCAAGAGCAAACAAGCAAAGAAAACAATACAAAGTGAGAGAGGGAATACAAATGACGCGCCCAAACCCACTACAACAAAATACTAATTCGGGGAACAAGGAAAGCCGTCTTTGTTTAAGATACCAACAAGTGACGATGGGGGTCTTTCAACCTAGATGTTATTGCACATCTTTGCATCCTGATGAGACACCACATGTGGTCCGTCGCAAAATTAGCTGATCTCGGAACCCAAGACCAATCGCAAGCGTGAAAGGAGTTCCTCAAGGCATAAATGTGGAAAATGATGGGGAGCACCTCCCAGCCACTATCATCAATCTTAGGCATGAGATAACCTTCAAGGAATCAGATTCAATGATAATATTTGAGAACCTCCGTTGCTGATAGGAGCATATTTATGCGACTTAGTTGGCTTGTTCTTGTGCATTTATGTCGTGTTTCCTTAGTTATTTTAATGTTTAAAGTCATTTTCGTGTGTTTTCAGATTTTATGGACAAAGTAGGCAAGAAGATGCATTTTGGAGCATTTTGGAGCAAAATGGGGCTTGGAATGGATAGCAAATGCATGGGCCAAAGTGGATGGACGAATTTGAAAACTAAAGAAGCCAAGAATATGAAGAATTATGGTCCAAAAGATGAAGAAAACAGCCCAAAAATCTGTCACCCCAACTTGCATTCCTTGCCATGCAAACCACATAGAATTCCCTTTGGATTCCCATGCCATGCTTGATCACTCTTGTCCCCTACATAATTTCTGATTTCATGCTTCAATTCATTTAATTATTACACTCAATTGCTTGATACCTCTTGTTCCCTTCACTCATTAGATTTTAGACAACATTTACATCCATTACATGCACCAATTGATGCTCCATCATTCACATTTGGAATCCAATGCCATGTGCAACACATGTTGTTGCACCTTTGACCCATTTGTTGACACATTTCACCTCCCTTTCCATCTCTATGCAATGTACACAATCATTCATGCTCCCTAGCTACAACACCACTCCATTTTACCCTTCACACTTTGCATCATTACTTCATTTTCACCCTTGGACCATTGCACACCACACACACAAATTGCCATGCATTTCATCCTTAACCTAACCTGATTTTCTAAGGTTTTTGGGGCCTATAAATACATGTTTACACCCCTTGGCCAAAGGACAATCCCCCATATTCATCATTTTATCACAACAATTCGTCCATACACACCCTAGGAAGCAAAACACCCCAAAAACACCATTCTAGTGCCTAGAAAACATAACAGCCACTCCACCTTCTTCCACCCTCTTTGCCTAGTTCTCCACCACCCTCCAACCCTCAAACACTCCTCCACACTTACCCTAAACCTTTCCATACCATTCCCCATCCATTCTACACCATAAAAACCACCCAAAACCGTCCAAAACCTCTAGTGCCGCTGCTTGCAAGGAAGGAAAGAGAAGGAACATCTTGTGCCATGCCTATGCCCAAGCCTCGGGAGTGTTGGAGCGTTTCTAGGTGTTTTCTATCTTTGTTTTTAATGTCTAAATTTATGCATCTTTGCTTTGTAAGTATGAGGAACTAAACCCCTCTTAGTTAGGGGGTGATTCGAAACTATGTTCATGCTTGCAATATGATTTGATTACATCCAGTTGTGATTCATAAGTTGTGAATTCAATTTACTTATCCGTTCGTATAAAAACTGATTTGTGTATGTTGGTTGAGAGTGCACGCTTAATTTTCATGCATGAATTTGATGCTAGAATATAAGGGAGTTTCACCTAATCGTTATGAACTTATATTCACAAGTAGTGAAGGTTGCTAGTCACAATCACGTTAAGTAAATTCTTGGCATAAGTTTCATGCAAATCATAGTAACGAGTGCCTCGTCAATGCTTATGTTTTTCATAGAACTTAATGATTCTTGCTTGTATCTCTATTATGCAATTCATGTAGGGAACTTGTAGGGAATGTTTTGGGTTGTCGTATGCGATCGTCCAACCTAATAACTTGTGGAAAAACTGAGGGTTAATTAGTGCAATTCACGGTTAATTTGGGGCGTTGAGTATTCATAGTTTATCGAAAAGCAACTGGAAATCGTTTTGTATGCAAGTGTGACATGTGTGGAGAAGAACCTCCTAGCTAGCCTTCCATCCATAAGTTTCATTCAAATTCATTTTACAATCTATTTTGATTCACTTAAATTTGTCTAAGAATTTGTTTACTTTGTTCTTGTCTTAATTTAATTATTTTCGTCGAAAATCAACCCCATCTTATTTCTTTGAGTCATATTAATTAGAACTTGTCTTAGATTATGTTTTTAAGTGTTTTAGTTCATTAGAAAACCAAAATTTGTCCAAGTTTGTGTGAGAGTCCCAAAATTGCCCAAATTGTGTTTTTAAGGTAGTTTTGAGTGTTTAGGGGTTGTTTTCAGTCTTTTGGTTTGTTTTAGTGTTTTAAAGTATAGTTTTGCATTCTTTGAGTCTAGTTAGTGTTTTAAACTTTGTTTTTACGTTTTCAAGTCAGTTTCCAAGTGATTTAGCAATCCCTCCTAATCCCTGGCCTAGAACGATCCCTACTTACATACTTTACTACAATTGATAAAAAGAGGGTTTAATTTGTGTGTTAACTTATTTTACGCATCAGTTGCAAAGCCATTATGTTCACTAGTGTGGAGTAGGAGGGGTCTAGTGAGGGGATGACCGCGGGGTCCTGCTTACCGTGGATCGAGAGGTGGGCCTCCTTGAACAAGCAGCCATGAAGGACACATCATACGCTTACTGCGGATCGAGAAGTTGTTGATAATAGATTATTACTTAAGTTTTGATTAATGTATTTATTATCCATTAGTGACATATCATATGGTTTATAAATTTGACCTCAAAGGTTGGTCTATTGTAAATTTAGGCTATATGACAGTGGATCTTCTTAATAGCCTATGTAATTGTCTAGAGGTCAGCTTTTAGTTTCTTAGATATGATCGAGGAGACTTAATAAATTTGTAGTGTGTTTTTTATACAGCCAATTTTGGATCTAGTTGTTTTATCAAATTTTTATAAGGAAAAATTCTTAATTAATTTGTGACTATGAATATCTTGATAATAATGCGCAGTTTAACACTACAAATCTTTTATGTATGTATATATTTCCAAAGCATTTTAAACATCCGCAACACCGCGTGGGAACTTTTGCTAATGCGTACTAAATAACCTTCAACATAATTACCATTAGTTTTAACACTAATGTCAAAAATTAATTTTAAGCATTATTAGTCATTTTGAGCCTCCGGTACTATTCTTGCTTCATCATTGTACCAAAACATGGGTAAGGACAAACCGAGCTCTGCATCTATAGAGCGCTTCTTGCAAATTATGACATTTCCATGTATTTTGTTCCTACTCAAACTTACGCATGTCTTATCCGGTGTGAGAGTTGTCTTAATAGTAACAACATTATCAAAGTTTCTTTCTTACTTGAGGCGCCAACGTTTTTCAATTTGTTTGATGTGTTTGTCAATGCCAAATGGTGTTAAAAATAAATGAGATATAGAGTGTGTCCAATTTTGAATAAATATTAAATGACACGTCATTTGTTGAACAAGAACTTACACAAAATAGTGGTGGTGTTCCAAACCCAACCCCTATCACGCATAGCCGCTTTTTAGAATATTCTCACACAACGTTTCATTATCGGTTTTGGACCCGCCATATGAAGTCTTTGTCGTACATAAGTCCCCTGAACAAGATTAGGACTGTAACTTGTTTTGAAAATTCCCTACCTAAAAATTTGCCAAGCCTGTTCCAAATGATGATCCCAAACAAGTCTTAATGAAGAAATCTAATGTGGGTAACATTTTGATTCAAAAATGATATTCTTATTATCTTGTTGTATCATTATTTATATCATCTTTCTAATAAAGATGAGACTCACATCCGTTGACGAACCCTATCTCTATTAGAGAGATGATAAGTTCCATCTCTATTAGATAAATGATACAAATAATGATATACCTAGATGATAAATGTAACACTACTCCGTTTAATTATTATCAGTGTTTGGTTTGACCACAGAAGCACATGCAGTTACTATGTTTTGATTCGTTCCCAAGTCCCAAGCCAATCCCACATGTCTCACCCAACCCAATGACTAGTTGGGTTCTCGGAAGCTGTCAAGCAGCTTAAGCTGAATAAAGAGAATGAGGAAAGGATAAAGAAGTGTGCATCTTATTTTTAATGTTTTCCATATATACTGTGGGTTTGCCTTTTGGCTCCTTATTTATGTTTTGTCTTGTTGGCCTTGTTCCTTATAAATTTGAATTGTTTAGTTACATAAACGCAAAATAAAACATATACAAACCGTACTTGCATCCAAGGTATAAAATATCGATGATATCGGAAATATCGGTAGTCTAAAAACACGGAAATTTCGATGGAAATATCGGGATATTATCGATATCGATAAAAATTGAATAAAAACCACGAAAAATTGTAAGAAAAACTTGGAAATTTTTATTGAAACTTTGCAGGATATTTATTTAGTCAATTATCTATTAGTTTATCACAAAAAATTGGAAGGAAATGCATTGCATGATAGATATAACTGATTTAAGTTGATTATATAGCGAGCTGGCAAATATTGTGAGTGTAGAAAATATGTAGTAATTAATGAAATAATTTTAAACACACCATAATCATTTATATATAATGAATTAGTACAATATTTTACACTCTATATATTGCATGGTAAGATACATGAGTGACTTAGTAAGGTCTAAAATATCGATGATATCGGAAATATCGGTAGTCAAAAAATACGGAAATTTTGATGGAAATATCGGGATATTATGGATATTTTAGACAATGCTTGCACCTACAATAAAATTAAGGTTTTAAAAGATGCTATGCGCTAGTCTGATGGCGAGTTAGGACCTAACGGCTAGGTAGGGGCCTAAGCGGACTAGGCTAATTCAAATAAATTTATTATATGATGTATAAATAAGTGTCTATTTATATATAAAGAAACACATAATTATATTGTCATACATAAACTGCAAAAGAAAATGACATATAGATTATAAAATATTAGGACATATTGAAAATGTCACATCCCGGTCCGGGGCGGATCACTTCATGAGCCCGCTCCACCACCGTAGCACAATATTGTTCGCTTTGGGCCCCGACTACACCCTCACGGTTTTGTTTCTAGGAACTCACGAGCAACTTTCCAGTGGGTCACCCATCCTAGGAGTGCTCTGGCCACCTTCTCGCTTAATTTTGCAGTTCCGACGGAACCCGAAGCCAGTAAGCTCCTGAAAGGTCTCGTGCTAGGTAGGGATGGGAATATACATTTAAGGATCACTCCCCTGGGCGATGTGGGATGTTACAATCCCGCCCCACCACCGTAGCACAATATTGTCCACTTTGGGCCCCGACTATGCCCTCACGGTTTTGTTTTTGGGAACTCACGAGTAACTTCCCAGTGGGTCACCCATCCTAGGAGTGCTCTGGCCACCTTCTTGCTTAATTTCGGAGTTCCGACGGAACCCGAAGCTAGTGAGCTCCCAAAAGGTCTCGTGCTAGGTAGGGATGAGAATATACATTTAAGGATCACTCCCCTGGGCGATGTGGGATGTTACAGAAAACATGGGAAATAAACATATAATGAGTGTTCATCCAAATACTCAACAAGCCTATTACATTTTATTGACAAAATAAAATGCAAAAATGTAAGCTATCAAATTTTCTATCTAAGTAAAAGTTGTGACCTAGGCGAGTTTAGCCGGGTTAGGCAGACGCCCAAGCAGGTCTAGGCGCATTTTCTTAATTTTCAAATGCTTAAAGACTAATCGGGGAGGTGGATAGTGCCTAAGTAGGGCCTAGCGGCACTAGGCGAGGTCTTTTAGAACAACGCAAAAAAAGTCACCTCTCTATATACATGGTTTCAAGAAATCGTGTTGAAATTTTGAAACAAAATCCTAATATCCTCGATTATAAATTTATCCCCCATAAAGTCGCACACCATCCCAAAATCAAATAATTAACTAGTTTGGAGTTGTCTTAAGCAAGAACATCCTTATAAATCTTTTGCAGTGCAAATTTTAAAGCATCTCTCATAGCAAACTGCTTCCGAAATATGTCACCCACAAGACTAGGATAGTAGGACTTCCTCTCTCATCACAAATGACAATAACACAAACAACATGTTGATTTAAGAGAGAACCATCAAAATTGATTTACAACATTTTTCTTAGGGGTCCCTTTCACTTAATGATCCGTCTAGTTAGTGTCTCATAAGGTATGGCCCAATCACTTAGATAAGCCCGATTATTTGACAAGGTACTAAAAGTAAAAAGTGGTTAGTTTCAATAATATAAGTTTTTTTTAATACAACAATATTATTTGTACCAAGGCGGTAGGATCTCTTTCACCAAGACCACCGAATTAAGTGATCCAAACCTTTAAAATTTCATCCAACGGCCTACCTGTTTTGATCCCTTAAAAGCTATAATAATTTTTGGCCATTGGATGAAATTTCAAAGGTCCGAATCACTTGATCCGGTAGTGATGAGTAGATTTTATATTATATATTCAACCCTATTCTTAGTATATTTTGGTTAATATATTGGAAGAATTTTGATACTTTGACTTGTATTTCTAATATAGGACTTTCGACTTCCTTTGGAGCAAAATGTGGTCAAATGGATGAATTTTAGAGTAATTCCAGTTGGAGGACGTTCGTGAGTCAATTGGCTTGATTGTATCAAAATATCAGATTTTTCTACCAAGCAGTGATTTCCTGGCGAATAAATAAAGGAGCAATGCGCAGTGCTGGAATAGTGACGTTTTGGACTTGAATTGCGTTTTTGGAGCCCAATTTGACCTCAGATGGGTTCGTGACCTTCTGGAGATGTGTTCAGAACGTCCTGATCTTCAAAACAAGCTATCATGGGCCTGATTTGGAGGATATCTGAAGCTAAAACGTGGTTGGACAAGTACTTGGCAGATTCTCCTAGTTTAATTAGGACTTTATTTTCTAAACTATTTTACGTTTTTATTAACTTTAAAAGAGTGAATGCACGAAAATACCCTAGAGGCAAGGACTTTAACTTTCGTTGACCATCGGTTAGAGAAACGTATGATTTATTCTTTTAGCATATCCTCGCAGTACTCGTTGCTATGGATGCGTGGGTTTCAAACGGGACGTGATTTGGAGCTATAGCGAGGGAGATATTAACGTTTGAAGTTTGGGGCATATTAATAATTTGGTTATTATTAGAAAACTCTAAAAAATTTAAATGAAATCTGGTGTGCCACGTGGGTGGCCCAGATTTAAAGACAAGGATATGGATGGTTGTGATGGAAAGGCAAGAAGAGAGATGAGAGATAAGTGGAACAATGAGGAGAAGAGAGAGAACGGTGGACCAATGAGGGAGGAGAGGAAGGAGAGAAGAAGAAGAGGAGGGAACCGACCGGGTTCACCATGACCTGTGACTCGACCTGATTCCATCTCCCGATTTTGACCACCATAGACGGCGAGGTTGGTGTCAAAATGATTCTTAGCTCGAGGCCATTTGATAATTCTTCCTATTTCACCCCAAAAATTAAGGGATTTGGCATTGATTTCACAAAACCCGCACGGTGGGGTGCGGCTCGAACCACAAAATTTTGAAGTTAACCAAATCCATCACCACCACCCATAGCATCCTCCTGAGGCCTAGAATAAAGCCCAAACAAGTTTGGGGGCGGCGGAGTTGTTTTGGATTCGGATCGAACACACCCAAATTCAAGGGTTTTGTACGGTTTTAGTAGAATCGAAGCTTTTTTAGGTCAAATTGGCCTTAGTCACAGGTATAGATCGATTCTTCTAGTTGATTAGATAAATTTTCATGTTTGGATGGCGTGATTTGGTTGAAAAATAAGAAAGTTATAAAGATTTAAAGTTTGCCCAGTTTCCGGCAACATCCGCTACATTCAAGGCATTTTTCGGCCAAACCACAGTGAGTTAGCCTTTGAGAAAGGTATCAATCTCTTCCTCTCGTCGAAAACTAAGATTTCCATTATTTAATCACTTGATTTCGTGGAGTATTGACAAAGTTATGGATGTTGAAAAGTTGCCCAAAAATTCTGGTGAGTTACCAGTTTTCCCGCGGACTGCTGTCTTTCAAACCATTTGCCGGACACCTCCGGCCACCATTTGGACTCTAAGCTGGTATAATTTGTTCTATAGTACTCTATCTTCGATTTGGTATATTATGGGTTGAATTTGGTTGAGAAACAAGTGAGATATGGAGTTCTAAAAATTGCCTAAAAATCTGCGAAATCTGCAAAATCCGACGAAGTTCCATTAAGGTCCACCACTTGATTAGAATAGTAATCAACAATCCAACCGTTGGACCATCACCAAAATTTGTTACATTGTAGTATGTAATATTTGAAGAATGTAGGAATTTACAGATTGGGAATCCGACATACGGATCTTCTCGAATTGGATTTGTAAATCCATAAAATAGAATGTTAACCGCCACTTGGTTTTGGAAATTGGTGGAGATCCAACAATTGGATCGTAATGAAAATTTAATATGTTATTCTAGAAGAATAATGTGGATATTTTGAAGTTGCGGATTGGAAATTTGATATGTGGATCTTCCGGATCTAGTTATACAGGGTTGTAGACCCTACCGTCGATCTATGATCGACAGTTGACTGATGGTCAATGAGTCTCAAACTATTTTAGAATGTCCTTGAGGATGTATTTTATGTGAATTACGTATTATATTGATAAGAGTTCTAAGATGTGATTCAATAATTGTTCTAGGTGCCAATCATTCGGGACGCCTCGATGCTCGTGCTAGAGAATCGTAGCGTGGACTCCAGGTGAGTGGGTCTTTTCCTTTTATTATAGGCATATAATTGATAGTTCCACAAACGCTTCTAAAGTGATTTATGCATGTTACCTACAATTGATTATTGTGAACTATGAATGGCTTGATCCCTGTTTAGGGTACGTAGGCAGTCTAACGAGACGTTAGATGCAACCATATAATAATTGAGACAAAAGCTTTGTTTGGGAAAATGAGCAATGTGAAGGAATCTGGTGAAAACGTGATATTTAACCATATGTTTTGGGTGAATGAATGTTGGTTATAAATCAATGTGCAAGGAAACGAGAAATTATGGTTTTATGTTTTATAAATGCCATGCCATAATTAGTTTACATTTTAGTATGTGATTTAGTACAACCTTGCACAGTGTTGCACACCAATGCGGAGGCTAAGGTAAGTTCAGGTGAGTATATAATGTTGGTATGATTGAATGGTAATTAGTAATGAAAGGATGTGATGAGATATGAATGAGTCGTACAGGTCACTACAGGTGACTCCGACTTATATGCTAGCCATGATTAATGAGATATGTGATGAGATATGAATAAGTCGTACAGGTCACTACATGTGACTCTGACTTATATGCTAGCCATGATTGATGAGATATGCGATCAAATATGATAATTAGTTTACATTTTAGTATGTGATTTAGTACAACCTTGCACAGTGTTGCCCACCAATGCGGAGGCTAAGGTAAGTTCAGGTGAGTATATAATGTTGGTATGATTGAATGGTAATTAGTAATGAATGGATGTGATGAGATATGAATGAGTCGTACAGGTCACTACAGGTGACTCCGACTTATATGCTAGCCAAGATTGATGAGATATGTGATGAGATATGAACAAATCGTACAGGTCACTACATGTGACTCCGACTTATATGCTAGCCATGATTGATGAGATATGCGATGAGATATGAATAAGTCGTACAGGTCACTACAGGTGACTCTGACTTATATGCTGACCATGATTGATGAGATATGCGATGAGATATGAATAAGTCATATAGGTGACTACAAGTGACTCCGACTTATATGCTAGCCATGATTGATGAGATATGTGATGAGATATGAATAAGTAGTACAGGTCACTACAGGTGATTCCGACTTATATGCTAGCCATGATTGATGAGATATGTGATGAGATATGAATGCGTCGTACAGGTCACTATAGGCGACTCCGGCTTGTGTGCTAATATGGTTTATTAAGCACATGATTATTTATATTGTTAATGAGTTGCTAAGTAGTATTATACTTCGGGGTTTACCGTTAGTATATTTTTGACTTCATACTTCTACGTAGTATGATTTGTTGGAACCTTTACAGGTTTTACGGCGAGGGGTTACTACCTTTGATAATGGAAATGACATTGAAAATCTTTGTATTGACCACTCACACTTTCTATCCTTGCACCCCTCCAGGTTCTAGTAGCAAGGTTCCATATCGACGAGGACTTGTGGCACTCCCAATTCTGGTGGCTCTTTATGATGGTATAATTATTATCTTTGCTCACTGTACTTGTCTTATGTTCTGTATCACGAGTGAAATGGGTCCAGACCCGCTCACCGCGCACTTGTGTACTTAGATACTTTTAGAATTAATTTATTCACATTTTATACATTATCACACTTTATGGCTTCGTCACCTTCCAGGTGTCGGCCAACACGGCTCGATTCGGTGTCCTAGTGGACATTTCGGGTTAGGGTGTATCAATATGAGTAACTAATTCTTTTTGCTAGGGCGAAGCCTTGAGCCTTAGCATGAATATGTGATTTTTATTTAATTGCTTATGATTGATTTCATGCATACTTTGAATTATTGATCACTGTGATTAAAACTATCTAATTGTCTTAATGCCTGATCACCATTAGGATCTTTAGAAAAGTAATTTGATGTAATTTTGATCGGAAGGTTCCCTGAAATTGACGCTAACTTCTTGTGATTAATAATTGTAATTTCACTTAGGATGAACACCGTGTCTTAAGGGTTGCATGGTTTTTCAAAGGGTTTTCATAAAGCATTAATGAGTCTTTCATGTTCAGATTTGGTCCGAACGTCCGAACATGTTGCATGTTAGATATACATTCTATGTTGGAGGTTCCAAGTAGAATATAAATTAGGAAGACCTAACCTTCAAAGTGGCATGTGTAGGTTATAAGTAATTAGTGAAAATACATAGGATTGCTAGGTGATGGTGGAACCTTAGTGCTTTTATAAATTGATATTCAAAACTCTTCTTTCATCATATTAGTTTTTAATTAAAATTCGTTTTTAATATTACTCAATTTCAAAATCTCCTTTCTCAGTTTTTAATTCTAAGTATTCACGTTTATGCATGAATTGTTTGCTGATTTAGTGGTAAGTGAGGTTAAAATGCGTTAGCGATACCTGCAGCAAGCAGACCACTCAGAGAGTCGTTGGCTGCCCGTGCAAACGACGTTCCTAATTGTATTGTCTATCCTGACCAGGAAGATGGAGATGCATTTGAGATCAAGCAGTACATGCTTGAAATTATACCAACCTTTCGTGGGCTACCTAATGAGGATGTGAACTTACATATTGCAAAGTTTATTGTGGGTTGCAAAAATATTTTGATAAGGGGTTCTTCAGCCGAGGCTATTAAGTTATGTCTTTTTCCTTTTACTTTGAAGGATAAGGCGGAAACTTGGTTATTCACTCTATCGGTAATAGCATTACTACTTGGCAACAATTACATACAAAATTCTTGAACAAATATTATCCAACATCCAAGACATTGAATTACAAGAGGGAGATTATGACATTCACTCAAAAGCCGAATGAAAAGTTTCATGAAGCATGGGAGAGATATACAGAGATGTACATGAAGTGTCCATATGCTAATATCAATGTAGATACCCAAATGAATATTTTCTTTGATGGGCTTAATCCTACATCTAAAAGCCATGTTAATGCATCAGCTGGAGGATCGTTGTCAAATAAATCTACAAGAGAGGCGTTTGAATTATTTGATATGATGGCTACAGAATCTCAACAGTGGGCAGCAGAACATTCACAAAAAAAAAAGGTATCTTTGAGTTAGCTGCATGTTCTCCTAACATGTTTGCACAATGGAAAAAATGGAGAAGAAAATTGATGCAAAATTTGACATTATTTTACAACAGATAGCAAATTCTACACAGTATCTGCCACCTGCAGCAACAGTTTGCACTATCTACAACATGGCTACACACGACATACTGGGTTGCCCGCATAAGGAATCCTATCCAGAACTTGTTGAGCAACATGTTAATATGATGAACAGCTATCAAAGGCCTAGGAATGATGCATATGCAGCTCATTACAATCCAGGATAGAGGGATCATCCTAATTTCAAATGGGGTGACAATCAAAATAATACAAAACCATACCAACAAATACAAAAACCTTTTGTTCTATCCAAACCATCATTGGAGGATCAACTGGAGCAACAACACAAACATTCGTGGAAGGCAGTAATCAAAGAATTCAAAGTGTTGAAGCATCAATTAAAAGTTCGGAACAACAATTTGGGCAGCTAGCTGCACATATTTCAGACAGAGAAAAAGGTAAATTTCCTAGCCAAACAGTGCCTAATCCATTGGGACATGAAGACTGCAATGTTGTTCAAACTTTACGGTGTGGTAAAAGTTATGACAACTGTGAAAATTGTGCTGAACAGAATCTCCCAGCAAGGAAAATTTCTGTAGAATTTGCAAAAACAGCAACAGATCCTGCCAATTCTGAAGAAAAACAAAATATGCCCGATGCAGAAACTGTCCCAAAACAAGTTTCTGAGCGTGTTTATAATCCTCCATTACCATATCCTGAACATTTAATTCCTAAGGCAAAAGATTAGTAACTTAAGGATTTTATGCAGACATTATCCAAGGTTCAAATCAACATTCCATTGCTGGATGCAATCAAGAAAATCCCATCTTACGCTAAATTTTTAAAAGAAGTTTGCAGCAGCAAAAAGAAGCTTGCAGATTTAGACAAGGTTGTGTTGACTGAACAGTGCAGCGCGATTTTGTTACACAAACTGCCACCTAAGAAAAAAGACCCAGGAAGTTTTAATATTTCTTGTACTACTGGAAATTCAGACTTTAAGAATGCTTTAATTGATTTAGGTGCAAGTATTAATTTAATGCCGTTTTCTATTTTCCAGCGATTAGGACAAGGTGACTTAAAGCCTACATCCATTATTCTACAGCTAGCTGATCGTTCAGTGACCTATCCTAGGGGCATTATTGAAGATCTCATCATCAAGGTTGACAATCTATATTTAGCAGTAGATTTCGTGGTTTTAGACATGGATGAAGACCTAAAAACACCCATAATTTTGGGAAGACCGTTCATAGCTACAGCTAGGACTCTAATTGATGTGGAAGCCGAAACACTAACTTTACGAGTTCAAGATTAATCTGTTGTATTTAATTTGTTTGAGGCAGCGAAACGTCCTGCTAACAACAAGAGTGTATGTTCATTGATGTGTTAGACAACATGGTTCAAGACAGTTTTCAGGCTAATTCAGATTTAGATCAGTTGTTGCAGGTTTTACATGGAGAAATTAGGACAGATTATGAAGATGAAGGGGTTCTTGAATATATTTTTTCATTGGACGGTCTGCCAGCACGATTTCCAAGGCTTAGAAATGGTTCTAAGAGCTTAGGGGAGCCTAAACAACCCCTTAAGCCATCCAAACAGCAACCACCAAAATGGAGCTGAAGCCTTTGCTAGAACATTTAAAATATGCACATTTAGGGCTGCATAAACATTGCCAGTTATTGTTGCAACATATATAACTCCTACAGAGGACGATAAATTGCTTCGTGTTTTGAGAAAATATCAAGATGCTTTAGGATGGACAATAGCTGACATCAAAGGTATTAGCCCAACAATTTATATGCATATAATTTTAATGGAAGAAGACGTTAAGCCAACAGTGGATGCTCAATGCCGCCTTAATTCAATTATGAAAGAAGTTGTCAGAACAGAAGTTGTCAGAACAGAAGTTATGAAGATGCTGGTATGATTTATCCTATTTCAGATAGCCAATGGGTAAGTCCTATCCAGTTTGTGCCTAAATGTACTGGAATTACAGTGATTAAAAATGACAACAATGAGCTTGTTCCTACACGTTTAACTACAAGCTGGCGTATGTGTGTGGATTATAGGAAACCAAATGCGGCTGCAAGAAAACATCATTTCCCGTTACCATTCACTGACCCTATTTGCATAGACGTTAAAAATCCTATCAGGTAGCCTTGGTGGAAGAGATTCAAACAAGATCTTTTTCCACTAAGGCGTGGAAGATTTTAACTAAGTCACACAATGGATTCATCATAATAATTTGATATTAAATTCATTATCTACATGAGTTGAAGCAAACGAACAATATATACAATGTCATTTTCAAAAGTTGAAAGCATATTTATAGCTCTTAGCCAGTTTGAATGAATAGGGCCCACAAAGATTCTCACACGCAGTCCAACATCATTGGAGGCTAGAGCAGTTGGTTACGAGATCACCAAACTCCCCTGCTCCCCTACTCATGGAAAGGAGGAAAAATGAAAGGCAATAAAGATAGGATTAATTACTAAGTCCTATCTTTAATCCTCTCCTGATTGAGGATCAACTCAAACGAGCAAGGATTCCTAATCATATCCAATCAAGGATATTTCCAAGATAATCCCAATATATTATTTAATAATTAATATACTTGGGATTATTCTTTTCGCATCCATCTTACGGATGACTCACCTTGGCTATTCTTTTCGCATCCATCTTACGGATGACTCACCTTGGCCAATCAAATGTCGCCACTTGTAGGGAAAAACTCTATTTTCATGGTCGGCCACCTCCCTATAAATACTTCATCTCCACCAACTTCTGGTAAGCTTTTGTTTCACACTTAAGCCCTAAACACTCTCACAATTTAGATAAACTGACTTAGGCATTAGAGATCCATTGGCCAAACCTCATCCCCACCTTGTGAATGCTCGTGTGGCTTTGGCCTTGATCGAAGGTGTTTATTTGTTTTGTATGTACAATTTCGTCAAGATGAAAAATATTGGAAATTTGGTGCCACAAATTGGCGCTTTCATTGACAACTTGATTTAATGCTTGAAGAAGGCTCTCGCAGTTACTTTCAGAATTTTCACTATGTAAAATTTCTCACACAGACAGTCACTAAACTTTGTAAAATTCTTTGACCAGTCCCTGGAGAAGGATACGAGAATGGAAAATTATAAAGCCAAGACGAATAGAACGTCCCACGTACATATATACAGACCAATCAATGGAACAAGAACATATATAACCTTTACAAGCCACCACCGCAAGCTGCCATCACTTCCATTGCATAAACTGAAGCCACAGTAGTTGAGGAAGCAGCCTAGCCTATGGTGTGAATGCCCAGGAGAAACTCCAAGGACAACAACTACAATAGGCCATGGCATTAAGAGAAAGCTCGGCCTTCCAAAATCAAAACCAGACCGTGCTAGTACCACATGCTGCCCAATCAGGAGCCCAGATGTGGTGTCCAGAAGCAAATCCAAGAATGGTCCCAATCTTTAATCCATACAGGCTCAAAAAATGATCCAGAAGCCCAACCTTCCAAAAAGTAACATGCGAGCAGCAGTGAGCCCAAGCCTCAATGCTCCCGAGCACATTCCACCTTCATTGGTGCCACATGTATTTAAACCTGAGCCTGAGAGTATTAGTAAAGTGCTGATAAAGAGTGGAATAATGTTGAGAAGTATGATGTTACTGTAAGGTTGAAATTTGAAACTTTCATTTATTGGCTAAGACCTCCTAATGGATGGGTGTTGACCCTAAAAACTACTAAGCTTACTTGACACATAGGTCGAGTAATTAAAAAGCTAACTACGTCATTCGGTTGTGTGCAGGGCATGCCAACTCGACGGTCGAGCTCGGTCGAGGAGTAAAATATGTTGATGTTACGTTGAGTGCACTGTTGACTTCTTGATCTTGCAACTGTTGTCGAGGAAGGAACACATCTCGACCTTTGGGTTCTAGAGCCTAAAGACAAGGCTACTACTCTTGTGAAGTTCACGGATCGTCAGCGCCGGGTTCAGTCACGGTGATTATATTCGTAAGAGTATACGGACACAAATACTCAAAAGAGATGTATGTCTTGATAGTAAACGTGGCTCGACTGTCAGAATGCCGAACTCTAAAACTTACTTGTGAGTGTCCAATCATAAAACAACTCAGCGTTCAATGCACCGAGCCCAGTAATCTTTAACACCTCACTTCGCTGAGAAGGTTAATGAGATGACCTCTGCCAACAGGAACTCGAAAATCATTCTTGGCCGAGACTTGGGTAGATAACCAGTCGACCTCGATGTAGTGCTGTTTATCCAAAATGAAGGTGCTCCAAGGTCGGCTGATTCTACAGCAACAATGCTGTTTATCCAAATTGAAGATGTGTTGGCGAGGAAAAGAAAATAAAAGTCTCAAGGTTGTTGAGAGGTTTCACGTAGAGCGAGAGTTTGCGCAGGGCAGTTTGTGTGTTGAATTGGAGAGGCTGGAATGGTATGCTCCCTCTTCTATTTATAGCAGTGAACCTACTCATAGACGAGTTAGAACCACACTCGGACTTGGACTCCTTATCACGATCTAACTAGGACTCGGTTAATCCTAATGAACTAGATTCATTCCCTGACTCCTAGTGCCTTCAGTATTAACACCCCTAGTGATATAAGGACTCAACCTTCATCTTTATCCAAATCAATCATTCTTGCAAAAGGATCCGACCGAAGCCGACTATACAAGGTGCCTAACCGGCCCATGATACCTCCAGAAGACCGTTAGTCCAGGAATCCCGACCCATTTTGTTACCCTCGGCCTAAATTGTTATTTTGGGCCCAAACATTACCCCTTCGATTATGAGGTCTTCGACTGGCCAAGTTTCAACCTTGAAGAAGTGAAATCAATCCCTTAAGGACAACAAAAAGTCCCGAATATTCCATCCACATGTGCATTTATGAAGCACGATCACACGATCTTAATTTGTCAGATGCTCCGCCACGTGGTGACTCCTTGGCATGTTTGTCCTCACTTGACACTGAAACACCTTATCAAAATTGAACTCCCTACCACACGCCATCATTATAACCTTGAACCGTGAATTTTTGGTCTTTTTGAGACATGCAAACACTCAAACGTCTCTTCACCATTAAGCTCGCAATCACACGCCATTGTGCAATCTCAATCTACGAGTTTTTTGGTCCCTTCATCTGGATTTTTGAATAGTCATCATGATTACTAATCCCCCGATCAATCTTATCCCTTATTTTAAACACTAAACAGTTAGATCTTCCCCCAAAACGCCTATAAATACTCACATTTTTTCATTCAACCTTTTACGCTTTCAGAACCCTTAAATCCCCTGCCATTTTCTTCTCAAATCTCTTTGTCATTTTCTCTTAAAAACCAGAAAACAGCCTCTAATACCTAGAAAACCTTCATCTCCAATGGCTGCCAATACTTTTATCAACAAGTTGATTGAGGAGTGCAGCAAATGTCAAAATATCATCGACCGAAACAAGATCAAAACCATCCAATTTGAAGATGAGCCAAACGTCTCCCACCAGACGCTAAGCCCATTGTTCAAGGACAATGTTCCAGAAGCAATCGTCCAAATGCTTAAGGAGCATTACCTAAAACCCTTATTCCAAGGGTACGACTGGATGAAATGGGAATCAGCCAGACCCCAGGGTGTTTGGTTGTCGACCACGACAGCCTGGGTTGCTTGGGTTACCTTGATGGAGCCATCTTTCAGCGACGAATGGAAGGCTCTCGATATCTTTGAGGCCATCAAAATCTCGACCATCGAGATGAACTTGGATCGAGAGCTCATGATGGTCGTGTTAAGCTATTAGTGCTCGACCAGCAACACGATGATTCTCCCTCTCGGCCCCCGTGGCCCAACTATTTTAAACATGACCACCATACTTAGCACTCCTCCATCCGGCCTCTCGGTAGACATCTTTCTCGTTGGGTAAAAATTCAATTCGGACCTAAAGACAGTTTTTGAGGAACGCGCCGTCGAAGTTGTTGGAAATGTGCCCTAAAGCCAATCATGTGATGATACTTTACGGACATTTCACATGTTAAACTAATCTAGTTTTACATATAAAGGGCAAAGATTATTGTTTGAGCCGTCTCATATAAATGTTATATGCTTAAACGATAAAGTCCAAGGAATATGTGATTGGGAGAATGTAATCTAATGAAGTTAGATTCATGAGACCATTCTTTCGTAGACACATCCTAAATGTTCCTGATCATAGGATTGCCAATTGGGCATTGACAGTCCGTTAAGATCGGTACGTACTATGTCTTCTCTCAGGGAGAGTGATTAGTCTCGAGTCATTGGTGTGTGTGACATCAAGACAAGTACGGTAGGTGCTCAATAGAGAATGAGTTCACTGAACGCGATCAACGAAGAGTTCTCATATTCCATGTCACATGAGAACTCATGGTTGGGATAATGCAAAGTAGTCCTTTGACCTGAGGCATCATAGTTGTCTTGTGGTTAAGTCCTTGATCTTTGATTATGTCAAAGTCACTCCATCAGGAGGGTGTCCACGGCATCGTTGGGGTCAAGCCACTTATCTATGGAGACAAGTGAATGCGCAACAAGGGATCTCTAACCTTCAAACCGTTTGAGGGAGAATACTCTCTGATATGATTTGAATCTCTGGCCAGAGTATGAATGAGATTAGGGAATGCGTTCCGAATCACATTCAAGGTAATCATATAAGCACAAGACACACATTGGATAGTAGACATGAGAAAATAAACTATCAAACCAAACAATGTGGTCAAGAGTATTAGATTAGAGAAAGACCGTATTGCATTTGTAATCTCGAACTGAATAGGTTCTCCACCTCTTTTGATTAGCTTGGATAACCATGATATGCTGCTAGGTGTCACTCATGGTTTGTGGAAGCCCTAAACGTGTGTAATCACTAAAGGGAGAATTGAAAATAGTTTCAATTCACAATCGATGTAAAATGGTTTTAATCGCCCACTACCTCGCTAAAAGGAACCTAATGGATCGCACACCATAAAAGGTAGAGATTGGAGATTAAACGGAAATGAGTAAGAATGATTAAATGGTTTAATCATTTATTTATGGCAAGGATTAATTAATATGTTAATTAATCAAACGAATAAGTTCGTTAAAGACTTCGGGATAGTTTTGGACCTTAAGGCCCAATGGGCTTCGAACGTCAAGCCCATTAACTTAAGTTGTATGACAATTTAATGAATAAAGATTCATTAAAGCCCAAAAAACCCAAATCCCATTAGGTGGCCGGCCATGAAGATGAATTAGGGTTTTTGGTTGTTTAGGTCACTTAAAGAAGTGACTATATAAATGACTTTATAGCCAAATATTCATTAAGGATTAAAAGGGTTTATTTTGGGGGAAAATTGGTGAGAATTGTCTCTCCATTTTCTCTCTAAAAAGGCCAACACCTTGGAGGGTACATCTAGCAATCCTACTACTCCAAGGTCACTCATTTCTTCTACAATCTAACCTTGGTGAAGAGACTTAGAGGTTCTCAATTTTGGGAACTTGGAGAACCTATTCTTCCATCCAAATCCATGGATCTAAGAAGCAAGGAATGAAGGCCCTATCTCTTTGGGTGATTAGCCTTTGCTTATGCAAAGAGGAATCTACAAAGGTATTAATTTCAACTCACTTTGTTTTGAGTTGATTATTGGTTCACCAATCTAGTAGGCTTTGAATTTCATGGTAATGTTTTGTTTTTGAGTGCATACAAGCATGATTCCGCCTTTAATTGTTAATTGCATGCTATATGATGTTGCTCAAATGAACATGTTTTCCCAAAAGATTTCCTTCAAGTGGTATCAGAGCCTAGGTCTAGTAGTTGGTGAATCCTTTTGTGTTTTGTAGTTCATAAGTTTGTGATTTAAAAGTTGTAATTGTTACAAGCTTTATTCTTGCTTCTTTGAAAGTAAATTTTGTTGGAAAATTTGCTATCTCAAATGTTGTAGATGTTGTTCATATGAGCATGAATATTGGAGCTAAAATTTGGTGCCATGCTTTTGGGAAAATTCGGCCAAAACCAAAGGGTGAATTTTTGGGTTCTTGTTTGACTTGTTAAAAGTGTTTTAATGTGTTCTTTGGAACCCCTAAGTACCCTAGTTTGGTTAGATGTTATTTCCCTCAAGTAAGAATGGTTTTGGAATGTTTTTGGGTGAAAAAAGTTCATGGAAAAATTTGGGTTTTTCATGGATGTTCTTCATTGTTCTTGATGTTCTTGCCAAGAACAAAAAGGTTTGGTGTTTTGATTCAAAGTTTTGAATTATTTCATAAAGTTTATGTGATTTGTTTTTAAATGATTTATCATGTATTTAAAGTGTTAAATATTTGTATAAATGATGATTGAAATAATTGTGATTGAATTATTTCAAAACTTATCCTTTCACATACACTTGCATGATTATTTTTGACAAAACTCACAAATCAACACACACATCACTCTTATCCTCTCCCCAAAACCGGCCACTCCCTCAAAGGGAGTACTTTTGGGACTTTTATGCAATTACATAAAGTTTTGATACTTTTGTGTATTTGCACTTTGGCCCAAAAGTTTACGTTTTTACGTTTAGGTCCAAAAACGCTAAAGGACAAATTGTTTTGTTCCTTTAATGATGTTTTTGCATTATTAAAAGTTTGGGTTCTAGTTGTATTTACATGAAGTTGTGACTTTTGTGTATTGTACAAAGTGACCCCAAAAGTTTTTGTTATTGCAATATGGCCCAAAAGTTGAGGTTAATTGCATGATGGCCCAAATAGGATGAGAACAAAATTGTTTTGTCTCTTTAAATGAGAATTGGATTTTCATTTTGTTTAGCTCCATTTAAATCAATTTTATGGATACAAAAACCAAATGAAAATGTTGCATTCATTTAATTAGTTAAAGTGTTAATTAATTAAAGGGTGATTATGAACCTAAGCCTAATATAATTGAGCTATGTGAAAGGCGTTTCAAATTTGTTTGAACCATGGGAATGTGTAGATTAGATTTTGGTTGTAATTTGATTTGATCAAATGTTGTAAAAGGGCTTAAGCTCTTCTTTACTTTAAAGTAATTTGTTATATGCAAATGTTGTAATGAGCATAAGCTCACCTTTACTTTGAAGTACTTCTTTCTTGCTTTATATGATATGCATGAAAATGAAGTAGTTGGGTCCAACGCCTCTAAGACAACACGCCTTAATGTGACTAAACGCGTAACTAAAATTAATCACCATCCCTAGACCGAGATTCAACACAAGGCTCGTGTTGAATCTAAACAAAGGTTCATAATCATCCTTAGGCCCTAAGGCAACTATATATAGTCCATCAAATGAATGCAAAGTTTATGTTAGTAGTATCATATACTCTTGCTTTAAAAATCGTTTTAAAAGCATAGTGGGAGTATTATATACAACTAAAACAATCAAATGGACCAATAGTTGTAAGAGGACCAAAATTGTTTTAATAGAGATTAAAATGAATATTTATATGTGATGAGACCTAAAACCCTCAACCAAATCAATATTAAGTTGATAAGCGAGAGATGTTTAGAATATCTCTTCGTGGCCTTCCACCGTGGTGGAATCCAATCGTTTATGACTTGTACACCGGCTTCACCCTATCATGGGGGAGTACAAAGTGCATGCTTATACTCAGGAGGAATCCATATACATATGATGAGGTTGGTGTAGGCAACGAGGATGGCCAATATCATATCATTGTGAGGCTATTCTTGAACCCCTTCATGAACTAAGCATGGTGGGAATAACTTAACTAAGTGCAATGCAACCAATATCATATCATTGTGAGGTTACATTCTCTAGAGGCCAAATAAGATGGGTACTTGCATTAGTTGCAAATGAGTAAGCGTACTCTCTCATTATTATTGTTGCTAGCCATACATCGTATCATCGTGAGGTGGGCTTGGTAATAGTGAGCCTCCCATAACCTACTAGGAGTTTCATCCAAAACTCTCGAATTCCAATGAGGGATATGGAATTTGCCAAAAATAGTGGGTGGTGCTATTTTGATTTAAAGACCCGAATCAAATGGCTTAAAATCAATCAATTTATATTCGTTATGTATTTGAATACCAATATATTTGCAAACGCTATTCAACACTTGACAAATAAAAGCCGAACGTTTAGTTTACGGACTTGGTACTACAAAACCATAGATTGTCTTTAATGGCTTGTAAAAGTACCAAAGTAGTCTCATCCTCACAATCTTCCTATTGATAATGTATCATTAGAAGAATATGTTAGAAAAGGTCTATCATAAAGAGGACAACACTTTTAATGTCATAATTCTTCAATTACAAATTGTTGTATGAAGAAATAGGAGTTGCTTTGAACAACCCTTAGTCAATGCAAACACTTAGTGCTTGTTTCTTTGTTACATGAACAAGGAACTTGAGAAGAAAGCACAAAGGCATGGACACTTTATGTGCCATGATTCTTCACTTACAATTTGTTGTGTGAAGAAATAAGAGTTGCCTTGTACAACTCTTTAAAGTTTGTAATTATGTTTAGAACATAATGGTTGGTTGACAAAAATAGTCCATTAACATGGATTTATAATGATTTTGAATCATTAAGTGTTGAAGTGATAAAACCACTTAATGAGACGGAAACTAGGCAAGGACTTCACCTTTGTTTCCCTATCCTAATCGTTCACTAAGTTTATTGTAAACTATGTAGTGAAAAATAACCACATGCTCTCCAAAATGTTTGATGTGTATAACACAATTGAAAAAGGTTTCAAGAGAGATAGTGGGAGTTTAGGGACCATGACTATTGTAGTCAAAAGGAGAAGTCAGATAAAGAAGATAAATAACTCCAAGGGAACAAACTTTCTTTATGAAAGGATGGATATTGGAAGGGGTATTTGCAAGAAATGTCTTGCAAGTGTCAAGAACACACCTTTCGAAGGTGTTGTAAATTGTTCTTGAATAGTTCAAAACAGTTGGTTCTTCTACTTGAATGCTTGATTCCGTATTAGTAACTATGTTTTACAAATCGTTGTAAAAGTGTGACTAATAAGAAGTAGAAGATATATGAGTGAAGAAAATGTGCTTCACATTCGGAAACGTGAATCAAATATAGATCTCTGCGAAAGCAGATGGTACTCACTTCCTCATATGAACTACCAAAGAAATTGGAAAAACATAGATTGTCTTTATATTCCAATTTTAAGGAACTAAATTCCGTCACTATGTGAAATGGATAAATGTTTTGTTTGACAAAACAATGTTCTTTATTAATCAATGATTAGATTATGGTAATCTAATTAATTATCTCTATAGTAGAGATAATATGGTAGTGTTAACTGTTTAGAAAATAATGATGCTTAAAACCCAAAAGGTTGCAAGGTAGTGACTAATCCCAACTAAAGTTGTGATACCTCTAAAACATAAATTACGAGTTGGTCATAAATGGACGCTTTGGATCGTTAGATCCGGATCCAATACCTTCTTGTTAAAATTGTATGGAGGCGAAATGTTCGAATCTTTATTCTTTTGGAAAGAAGAAAGAATCACAAAGTTGTTGAGGTTAATTCACTTAGATGTTAGTGGCACTTGTCCACAAACATAATATTACTCATGTTGAATAACATTCACCGAAGATCACTCTCGGTTGGACTATAGTTTATTTTGAATAAACACAAGTCCGAATACTTTGCAAAATGTTTCAAAGAATTCAAGAAATGTAAGTTGATGAGTAAGACGTCTAAAGTATTTACCTCCTTAGATTTGATCCAAGGAAAGGTAACACTTTAGATGAGTTTCCTTGAAAGATATCAAGGAAAATAGCATCATAAGATAATGTATTTCTCCATTAGGAGAAGAACGAACTCGAATAAGTTTTAGTTCGTTAGATGTTATCTATTACCCATATATAGGATATATACTTCTAAAAACAATATGATTGTCAATGAGAAGATCTTCCAATATTTTCATGACTCCATAAGATGTAGTTGGAAAGAAAGACAAATCTTAAGCATGTTAAGATTTGGGGTTGTGTGCTAATAAGCAATATTTGTTAGATAACAATCTTGTAGGATATCCTTAAAATAACTTTTGGATATCGCTTCTATAAACCAACTAACAAATGTTGTTTTGTTGGGTAGTTCATTGTAATTCTACAATGTGATTTGCCTAAAAGCAAATGAACGAGAGATAGAACTCAAAGAATGGGTTCTTTGAGAGACAAGATAGTAATCAACAAATATAACAACCTAGTTCCTATACCACAAGCTCCAAGGTAGTCGATAAGGATTTATAAACCGTCTCAGTTGAATGGTTTTGAACTTTATGACTACATTGAGTGCATATACGATATATACTCAAGAAAATGGTAAAGTACCATTTGACTCGAAATAATGAAACCTTCATAGCTAATTGGTAGCTTAAGGTGACTACAATCAAAGAGAATGGTTGACTTTAAAGGAACCATTTTTGACGTAGTCTTAGTTTCAATTAATTCGAAGATTGCTAGCTACAACTAAATGGTGATTCAATGTTTTGACATAATATGGGTTTCCGAAACCATTATTAAGATAGTCTTGATAATATATGTCTAAAACTATAAATCACAAGACATGTAAGTTGTAGAGATCCATCCATCATGGATCTTAGCAAGTTAGTGGGAGCTATTTGCATTTTATGAGGAAAAATGATCAAATCGTTTGATTTCTCATAAAGATGTAAATGAATCTTTTGTTTACGAGTTTTACAAAAGATTAGTGGGAGTTAATCATGTTCCTAAAATTTAAATATATATGATATATTAATTTTGGAAATGAAAAGAATACTTCTTCGTTAAAGTTATGACTTTAATACATTATATGAAGATAGAATGTATATGGGAGATATAGTCTATATACACGGGATGGAAATCTATAATGATATATTTCATGATATAATTGGATTATATCAATCCCTAATAATAGACAATGGATGCTAGGAAGTTTCTCATATGATGATAAACTTCAATAAGAAGGATGACTCTAGTAAGACTAGTAAGTTGCCCTTCTCAAAGGTAACGTGCCCCTTTGACTCCCAAAGAAATAATGCGTAAATTGAATCCTTTATGCATACGCAGAAAGGTTATTTATGTATTTCATATTGTATGAAAACATTGATATGAGTTGTACCTAGAACGGTACAAGACGATATCAGTGCAAGCCCAGGATCAGAACCATGGCAACTGTCAAGTGAGTCCTTAAGTATTTAAGAAATACTAAAGGATAAATTCCTCAAAGATTGAGGAAGAATCAAAGTAATGTAATGGAAGCGTAAATGTATTAGATTATGAATCTAATCCATCATTGGATGTTTCTTCATTATGAATGAAGAGATAAACGAATATCTCTTTATTATGACTAAAGAGATATTTGGATGGAAACATTAAAGTAATGACTTTAGTGTGTTCCATTATGAATGCAAGATATATTGCCATATAGAAGTTTACAACAATGTTGTTTGGATGGGAAAGTTCATTTATGAACTCTCTATTCGGTTTCAACCAGAAAGTGTTTGACACTAATGGGGCGATAGCTCAAGCCTGGGAATCAAGGTCTCATCAAGATCCGAACTCAAATGAGAGACTGAACCACATGATTGAGAATCATGTATAATGGTGACGTCGTTATTCTCAAGGTTGCTTCTATGGATAACACATATAGATATCCACTGTCTAGGCCTACTATTCAACCATTTATGAAATGACTACAGAAGAGGTATCATCAAGATGACCAAGCTGATTGGCTCTAGTGCAAGTGGGAGATTGTTGGAAATGTGCCCTAAAGCCAATCATGTGATGATACTTTATGGACATTTCACATGTTAAACTAATCTAGTTTTACATATAAAGGGCAAAGATTATTGTTTGAGCCGTCTCATATAAATGTTATATGCTTAAACGATAAAGTCCAAGGAATATGTGATTGGGAGAATGTAATCTAATGAAGTTAGATTCATGAGACCATTCTTTCGTAGACACATCCTAAATGTTCCTGATCATAGGATTGCCAATTGGGCATTGACAGTCCGTTAAGATCGGTACGTACTATGTCTTCTCTCAGGGAGAGTGATTAGTCTCGAGTCATTGGTGTGTGTGACATCAAGACAAGTACGGTAGGTGCTCAATAGAGAATGAGTTCACTGAACGCGATCAACGAAGAGTTCTCATATTCCATGTCACATGAGAACTCATGGTTGGGATAATGCAAAGTAGTCCTTTGACCTGAGGCATCATAGTTGTCTTGTGGTTAAGTCCTTGATCTTTGATTATGTCAAAGTCACTCCATCAGGAGGGTGTCCACGGCATCGTTGGGGTCAAGCCACTTATCTATGGAGACAAGTGAATGCGCAACAAGGGATCTCTAACCTTCAAACCGTTTGAGGGAGAATACTCTCTGATATGATTTGAATCTCTGGCCAGAGTATGAATGAGATTAGGGAATGCGTTCCGAATCACATTCAAGGTAATCATATAAGCACAAGACACACATTGGATAGTAGACATGAGAAAATAAACTATCAAACCAAACAATGTGGTCAAGAGTATTAGATTAGAGAAAGACCGTATTGCATTTGTAATCTCGAACTGAATAGGTTCTCCACCTCTTTTGATTAGCTTGGATAACCATGATATGCTGCTAGGTGTCACTCATGGTTTGTGGAAGCCCTAAACGTGTGTAATCACTAAAGGGAGAATTGAAAATAGTTTCAATTCACAATCGATGTAAAATGGTTTTAATCGCCCACTACCTCGCTAAAAGGAACCTAATGGATCGCACACCATAAAAGGTAGAGATTGGAGATTAAACGGAAATGAGTAAGAATGATTAAATGGTTTAATCATTTATTTATGGCAAGGATTAATTAATATGTTAATTAATCAAACGAATAAGTTCGTTAAAGACTTCGGGATAGTTTTGGACCTTAAGGCCCAATGGGCTTCGAACGTCAAGCCCATTAACTTAAGTTGTATGACAATTTAATGAATAAAGATTCATTAAAGCCCAAAAAACCCAAATCCCATTAGGTGGCCGGCCATGAAGATGAATTAGGGTTTTTGGTTGTTTAGGTCACTTAAAGAAGTGACTATATAAATGACTTTATAGCCAAATATTCATTAAGGATTAAAAGGGTTTATTTTGGGGGAAAATTGGTGAGAATTGTCTCTCCATTTTCTCTCTAAAAAGGCCAACACCTTGGAGGGTACATCTAGCAATCCTACTACTCCAAGGTCACTCATTTCTTCTACAATCTAACCTTGGTGAAGAGACTTAGAGGTTCTCAATTTTGGGAACTTGGAGAACCTATTCTTCCATCCAAATCCATGGATCTAAGAAGCAAGGAATGAAGGCCCTATCTCTTTGGGTGATTAGCCTTTGCTTATGCAAAGAGGAATCTACAAAGGTATTAATTTCAACTCACTTTGTTTTGAGTTGATTATTGGTTCACCAATCTAGTAGGCTTTGAATTTCATGGTAATGTTTTGTTTTTGAGTGCATACAAGCATGATTCCGCCTTTAATTGTTAATTGCATGCTATATGATGTTGCTCAAATGAACATGTTTTCCCAAAAGATTTCCTTCAGAACTTCTAATGAAATGAGATCAAAAGTTGTCAAAAGAAGAAGTACATAAATAGTACAAAAACGTTTTCAATTACAACATCTTGATCACCCACTTCGCCGACTCAGAGGGGGAAAACCTTAAGAAAGGAGAACATGAGGCTTTCTTATTCTACTGGTACAACAAATATCTTTTTTTATGCCAAGTTGAATAAGTGCTTGGCCTAGAACATGCCGGTTGCCGATGCCCTGGCTAGCGGTCACATCCTGGCACTCAACCCAATGTTTGGCCGAAGCAACCTTGGGGAAAATTGACCCCCATCAAAATGGCCCACTCTGGTCTTCCCGCAGCCTGAAATCCGAGGCTTTGGTTCTTCAACATCTATGGGTCTAGAGTTAGCTTCGCGCCCCATCCTTACTTACTTGGCCAAAGAAATTTTCAAATATTTATTCGGCCTAGAACATTTGTCCAAAGACGAATTTCAAATCTGTTATCACCGAATATACCTATCTTCCATTATTCTTCCATAATCGGCATGGGAAACGGCCAAGGATTCCGATCTTCCGGAGTCTTGAGGTTATTCATCATGACTCATGACCTACCTTATGGCTGCGAAGCTCGACGAGGTAGTTGGACCACCCAAATTTCCTATCGTCAACTAGGCTATCTTCAAGGGTGCCCCCTGCCATTCCTTTCATCTCGCTTCCTTTTAAGCCGAGAATGCTTTTCTGGTTCCTCGGCCAAGAAACAGCCGAGAATGAGTTTACCGATCGGTGCACCAAATTCCACCTTTGGCCAAGAAACTTAGAATCCTGGTGTGCCGATACCTTTGTCGAGTGGTGAGAGGCTTATACCAAGGACTTCTTTCACACACTGGCTAAAGAAATCTTGAAAAAACTTTTTGACGATCGCCCGAAGAAATCTTTGCTTCAAAATCCAAAGAAGCGGCCCAAGGTATATACCTTATACTTTCCTCGTTCATTTATTTTCCTTCGAGCTTTAACTTATCCCGAGTTCAATGTTTCTAGGTAGCCGTATCGTCAAGAGGGCCGACGTAGTAGCGATGGCTGCAGCCAAAAAGAAACTTGCCCTTTCTCCAAAAAGGGTGACGGTTGCTGTGCTGACTCCGCTGAGTAAACGTCCTTGCCCGGAAGCTGAAATGGCAGAAGACACTCCCCGGCCCAAAAAACACGTCAAGAAATTGGCTAAGAAAGAGGAACGGGAGATTCACGTTATCTTCAGTCAATCTACGGAGGCAACTGCTCCTAGCATTTCTCTCTTTTCTCTTGTCGTCGAGGCAATGATCGTCAATCCAGTTGTCAAGCGGCTCACCACTTCAGCAGCTAGACCGATGGCTGTTACCCCGAAGGAAGTTATTCCCTCAGTCGAGAAGAAATCCCTCCTTGACCCAAAGAAGACTGAGGCGGTCATCCTAGAAAAAGAGGTATAAAATTTATAATGTTCTTCTACCTATAACTCCTTGTCTAATGATTGACCTTTTTTGTCTAGGATAATGAGAGTGAAAGTCCCCAGTTGGTGAGGAGGCCTTGGTCGGCTAAAAAAACCGCTCTTAATCCCCAACCGGTGGTCAAAACGACTAGTCGAGTCGACCCTCCCTTGGTCAAAGCCGATCCCGATCCTACAGGGGCACCGTTGGTTGAACCGGAAGCAACAGCAGAGACTCCGGTTTATCGTCAGGATGAAAATCTCGGCATTTCTCCTCAAGAAGTTACTTTGACTTTTGTAAGGCCTTTCATTATCCTTTTATTAACTTCCTGCGTTAGAATTCTAAACCAAAAAGATATTAAATGTCAGGTGCCCAATTAATTGTTTCATCAAAAATTCTATACGTCGAAGGGTGTTATCTATATTTCATAGCCACCTCAGTGGCCGTCGTACTTAGATAACCTTCATCGGTTGCAGGAATTGAGAAGTACTCTTAAACATTGGGCTCGGCTATTAAGCTCTCTAGGTTCGAGCAATGAACCAGGGGATATGGCCGAAGTCTCCTCTCAGCAGGTCTAAAACAAATTCTCTCTGCTATCTTTTTACAATTTTCCTTTTTTCCTAAAATCTTTTCATGTGCAACCTTCATAGGAAGTCGAGCTCGATGCTCTCATCTCGAGTACTTCTGAAGTTGCCAGGTCATCCGCCACGTCAGCAAGCCTTCCACAGCCGCAGTCAAATCCAATGCCTTTGCCAAGTTGCAGGAATTCCTATCTCTTTCGTCCTTGCAAGTCCTTCAATGTAAAGGCCTCGACTCTATAAAAGAGTGCCTGAATGATCTTGCAGCCTGTGGCTTGGTGAGCACCGAAAGTGTTATCCACTTATCCAATATTCTTAAGCGGACTTGACAGTACTTTACTACTTTGGAACTGGCTCTCTGGGCCGAGGACGACCTGAAGGCTGAAAAGATTGTTCATGAAACTAGTCGGCCAGAGGTTGAGGCCATAAAAGCAAAGAAAACACGGCTAGCAGATCTTGATCATCAAATTGCTGAGTTACAACGGTCGGCCGTTGCTTCGGATCTTGAAAAGGGTTTTGAAGCGAATAAGGCTTGACTAACAGAGTTCGCGGCTGGCCCAAGGCAGATACATCAACTTCAACTCGGTAAAAGAACAAGGCAAGCTGAAGTCACAATAGGTGAAGTAAGGTGGTTGGTGTGAAAATTAACTTGACACACAAATTAAACCCTATTGATGACAATTGTAGTAATGATGCAAGTAGGTATCGTTCTAGACCGGGGATTAACTAGGGATGCCAATCAACAAATATAAGATTCAAAAAACACTAAACTAGACTCTATAAACTCAAAACTAACTTAAAACACTCAAAACAGAAAATAACAATAAAAAAGACTCAATTCTAGACCTAACAAGTGATTTGGACGAAAATAGAACTTCAAAGACTCAAAAGACTTAAAGGAAACAAGTTTTGACTCTAAAAACAAGACTTAAAAGCAAGGGGTTTGGTTTTGACGAAATTGAACTTTTAAAACATAAACTTTGTAAACAAACTTAAAAACTCACGAAATTGATGAAATAGAATGGTGAAAGGCTAGTTAGAGGGTTCCTTCTCCACACATGAAACATATGCATACGACTCGATTTCCAGTTACTCTTTCAACAAACCATGAATGACAATGCCCCAAACTAACTAGATTGCACCAATTAATTCTCAGATTTCCCTAGATTCATTGAATTGAATGGGATACGCATTACAACCAAATTATTCTTATCAAGGACCCTAACTATGGAATACGCATGATAGAGACACATATCAAAGATCATTAAGTTCAATGGAAATCATAAGCATTGACGAGGCATTCATAACTATGGAATACGCATGTTACTCTTGCCAAGGATTTACTTAACACAATCGTGACTAGCGACTTTTACTACTTATGAATATAAGTTAATAACGATTAGGTGAAATTCACTTATACTCTAGCATCAAATTCATGCATGCAAACTAAGTGTCGACCCTCAATCAACATACATAAACATGTTATCAATCAAATAGATAAGTAAACCACATTCACGATTTATGAAATCATAACTGGAGGAAATCAAGTCATATAAAACATATGATCATGGCTTTGAATTCCCCTCTAACTATAAAGAAATTAGTTCCTCATGTTCGCAAATAAACAAAGATAAATAAATTTAAACATTGACATAAAGATAGAAAACACCTAGAAATGCTCCAACAATCCAAGCTCCTTGAATGGCATGCACGGCTCCAAGAGTCTCCTTCCTTCTCCTTTGCAAACTCACGGCACAAGAGGGATGTTTGGGTGAATGGTGTAGTGAAAATATGGTAGAGGGTGGTGACTAAATGGTGCAGCAAAGGATGGTATTTATAGGCTGAAATTCGCAGCCCCTATGTAGCAAAGGAAAAGGATTTAAAGGCCTAATTTGTATAGGATAATAACACACAATCCTTGAAGGAAAAGGCTAAGGCTTTTAGAAACCAAGGGGGAAAGGAATAATCAGGTTTCTAGAAGTTCTAGAAAGGTTTGGGGCGTCACTTTTGTAGGACAAGGGATAAGGCCTTCTAGAAAGGTTGTTTTGTGGCTGATTTCTAGAAAAACAAGGGATAAGGTGCAACACCTTTGTAGGAGTGGATAAGGGCTTCTAGAAACCTATTTTAATGTGTTTTAATCTGAAAATAATCCCCTTTGCAACTGGAATTAAGTTGGGATAGGATTAGGATAGGATAAGATAAGGTTGGATAAGATTTTGGATAATGTTCCTTCTTTTGAGCTGATTTCTTATCTTCTTTGACTTGGATTTATTTCTTCACTCTTTTCAGCACATTCCTAGCCTCTTGAACTTCAAATTCGTCCATCCATCTTGTTCCATTCATAAGCTATCCATTTGGTGCCCAAAACTGCCTCAAAATGCTCCAAATTGCACTTTCTTGCCAACTTTGTCATATGGACCTACAAACACACGAAAATAGCTTAAAACACTATAATAAACACAAACAAACTATGAAAATGCAAGAAAACAAGCTAACTAAGTCGCATAAATATGCTCCTATCAAATTCCCCCACACTTAGCTTTTGCTAGTCCTCGAGCAAAACAAAGGAAACAAAACAAACAAAACAGAACCTAAACCTTCCAACATTTGTCTCAGGGATTTCCAATGAAACATGACACATTAAAAATCACTACTTACATAAATTTTAGTTATCCTTACCCTTGAGCTCATACTTAATCATAGTCACCATTCACTAACTCACATTTAATCAATTCAAACAACATTTTGAATGTAGTAACATGCCTTAGAGAATTCCCTCAATTCCTTACTAGATAGGCACTCAATTTTCACTCAGATTTTCTGACTACACACCCTACACAGTTATATGTGAGAAGATTGATGTAAACATGTAGACAAACACTCACATTTATGTATAACAAAGAAAGCATTTTCTGGAGTTATTAAGCATGCTTAGATATGATCTCATGAATGGAATGCCACTACTTAGACGCAAGAACCAGGGATACCATATGCTCATACCAATCCCAAACTCCACATATTGAAACACATAACACCCAAGATAGAAGTCACAGGGTTGTAACGGGGCTAAGGGTATTGGCTTACAAAGAAAGGTAAGGGTAAACAAACGTTCTTAAAGAAATAGTGAGCAAAGTAATGATTTTGACACTTAGAATTCACTTTTGAATGCAAAAAATCCACTTTAAACACAAAGGGAAAGTTCATGCAACACTTAGGGTCAAATTCAAGCTTTTTGGACCCTTTCTTCAACAACCAACACTTTAGAGCTTTTCAAACATATTTTTCAACTCTTCTTCATTCTTTTCACAACTTTTCTTTTTTTCTTTCTATTTTCCACGAATTTTTTTTCTTTTTCTTTTCTACCCGTGCCTCATTTAAGACTTTGGCACACACACACACACAAAAATCTCTTCCCCCACACTTGTTTTCGGCAATATGTTGATCAAAAGGAATTCCCTCTAAGTCATGCTCCACTATACTTTAAGAACAAGGGTATGGGTAGTCCTAATCTAGGCTAGGTAAGGATAATGTGGCTAACAAGGAAAATAGGCTAAATAAGGCTCAAAGGGGTTAAACCTACAAAACAAATGCATGGGATGAAGGCATTTTAGCTTTGGTGGTAACTACTAAACACTTCATCTTGTTCTATGTTATGCACTCAATTTTAAGCTTTGAATGAAACGGGCATGAGTTCTAGTATTTGGAACTAAAGTGATAAAACGCATTCTAAGTAGCAACCAAGCAAAGAATAATGAGATCATGCAACGACTTAGAAAACAAGAAATCACAGATTAATAACTCTCCAAATACAGTTTAGGCTCAAATCTCTCAAGGTTCTAGCGTTTGTTTGAGTTCCTTCCTTCAAGCACATTACAAAAACTGATTTTTTTTTCCTTTTGTGATTACATGTGAATTCGTAAACGACAACTAAAACCAAGCATAAACCAAAGAGCATATCAAACTTCCACCCATGTTTGTAACTTTCTTTAACAGTCATGCAATTAAAAACCAAATCCTCATCATTGTGTTGGAAGGTACTCTAAGACACAAACACACAAAAACAACTTTAAAACGACTCTTTTTTTGGGTTTTTTTCAAAACTTTTTCGAATTTTTTCTTGAATTTTCGTATTTCCTGTTAAAGCCACATATAGACACATCAAAACATACTAAAAACACTCAAAAACAATGAAAAACAACCTTTGAAATGTTAGGTGGTAAAATCCTACGAATTTAGCATCAAAAACACTTTGTTTACCCCCCACAGTTAAACCAAACATTGTCCTCAATGTTGCAAACATATAGACTCACACAAAACCAAGCAAATAACACAACTAGCAAACATGACAAATATGGCAAAGTAAAAGCAATAAAGAGTAGGGTTTAGGAACGCAAATCTGGTTGTGATGCCGGAGCTTCCTAGGTCTTCTTTATTCGCATGGGTGGCCTCCCACGAAGCGCTTGCTTTAACGTCTTCCAGCCGGACGATACTTCCATTCAAACTCCCCTAGGTCCCACGGCATGGAATTGATCTTTAAACGGGAGATGATACTTGAAATGATCCGGCAATGGTTTAAATTCAAGAGTGGGTGCCTGAATCATTAACAACATATTAGTATAAACCAAAATTGAAATTCGGGGAGGTGGCTTACCTGTGTGCTTTGACATGAACGCAATGACAAATACCACTTCTTTGAAAGTTTTAGGGACTTTGAATTTGGCTAGATTTACTATGATGGGTGTGATTTGTCCCGTGTCATCAAACTCAACTTCTTTGGGCTTTGGTGTGTCAAATACATCCTCTTTGATGAATTCTTGACATTCTCCAGCTACTTCTTTTTCTTGAATCATTCTTCTTGGTGTACAAAGTCCTTTGAACATTTCAACACAATCTGGAACTTGATTTGTTGCACCAAGAATTGGAATATCATTTTGCACCTTTGGGAAGGCTGCCACGATGTCTTTTTCACTCTCTTCTTTCTTGGGAATCAAAAACCTGCGAGGAAAAGGGACATTCGGAGGAATAACATGAGAATGAAATGAAATTGGGACGTCCTTACTTGTGGTGGGTGGGTTAGAAGGCTTAAGGGGCTGCGACAAGGGTTGTTCTACCCTTGTCGTGTGTATGTCTTCTTCCTCCTCCTCAATCAACAGCTCCTCATCCATTTCTAGGCTATGTTTGGACGTTTTTAGGTCAGCTCCAACCTCCATAGCACTTCCCAAAGTGATAGCATCATGGATTTCAAAATCTTCCTTCGACTTTTCAACAGTTGAGTTGGAGAGTTCACTTTGCTCTTGAATTTGTACCATGAATTCCATAATCTCTCCCATTTGACTCTTCAATTTATCCAACTTCTTGTCTTGATTTTGTTGGTCCTGCATCAAAGAGGTTAGTAATTGAAGAATTTGATCACTATCCATGGACATACTTGAATTTGATTGGAATTGTTGTGGGGTATGCAGTGGTGGCTGCATAGGCGTGGTGTAGAACTCCTCATATGGCTGCCAATATGCATCTTGTTGAGCCTCCTTGGCTTGATTTTGTGAGCCCTGCACCAAACAATTTAATTCATTAAGAATCTGATTATAATCTATTAACGAACCTGAGTTTGATTGAGCATATTGCATAGGTCTTGAATAGAACTCCTCCTCTTGCTGCCAATATCCATCTTGTTGGAATTGTTGAGGTTCCCCCCACATATAATTTGAATGATCTCTCCAAGCCAAATTGTAAGTGTTGGAAAACATGTTGTTGCTTGGTTGATCATAGCCTTGATAACCCCACGCATCTTCGTTCACAGTGAATTGAGGATGTTGATGAGTTTGATATCCGTGCCCATATGACACACCAAATGTAGGGACACTTTGCATTGTGGTCCTTCCGGCAATTTGTGACAATTGAGAAGTAAGATTCGCCAATTGAGCTTGAATGGTAGCAAAATCCATGTCTTACTTCTCTAGTACCTGAAATCAAGGAAACAAAACTAAATCAAATATCAAAAGTAAAAATAAAAGACACAAACAGAAACAAATGGAGATTAGCAATTTTGCTAATCCCCGGCAACGGCGCCAAAATTTGGTGTGAAAATTAACTTGACACACAAATTAAACCCTATTGATGACAATTGTAGTAATGATGCAAGTAGGGATCGTTCTAGACCGGGGATTAACTAGGGATGCCAATCAACAAATATAAGATTCAAAAAACACTAAACTAGACTCTATAAACTCAAAACTAACTTAAAACACTCAAAACAGCAAATAACAATAAAAAAGACTCAATTCTAGACCTAACAAGTGATTTGGACGAAAATAGAACTTCAGAGACTCAAAAGACTTAAAGGAAACAAGTTTTGACTCTAAAAACAAGACTTAAAAGCAAGGGGTTTGGTTTTGACGAAATTGAACTTTTAAAACATAAACTTTGTAAACAAACTTAAAAACTCACGAAATTGATGAAATAGAATGGTGAAAGGCTAGTTAGAGGGTTCCTTCTCCACACATGAAACATATGCATACGACTCGATTTCCAGTTACTCTTTCAACAAACCATGAATGACAATGCCCCAAATTAACTAGATTGCACCAATTAATTCTCAGATTTCCCTAGATTCATTGAATTGAATGGGATACGCATTACAACCAAATTATTCTTATCAAGGACCCTAACTATGGAATACGCATGATAGAGACACATATCAAAGATCATTAAGTTCAATGGAAATCATAAGCATTGACGAGGCATTCATAACTATGGAATACGCATGTTACTCTTGCCAAGGATTTACTTAACACAATCGTGACTAGCGACTTTTACTACTTATGAATATAAGTTAATAACGATTAGGTGAAATTCACTTATACTCTAGCATCAAATTCATGCATGCAAACTAAGTGTCGACCCTCAATCAACATACATAAACATGTTATCAATCAAATAGATAAGTAAACCACATTCACGATTTATGAAATCATAACTGGAGGAAATCAAGTCATATAAAACATATGATCATGGCTTTGAATTCCCCTCTAACTATAAAGAAATTAGTTCCTCATGTTCGCAAATAAACAAAGATAAATAAATTTAAACATTGACATAAAGATAGAAAACACCTAGAAACGCTCCAACAATCCAAGCTCCTTGAATGGCATGCACGGCTCCAAGAGTCTCCTTCCTTCTCCTTTGCAAACTCACGGCACAAGAGGGATGTTTGGGTGAATGGTGTAGTGAAAATATGGTAGAGGGTGGTGACTAAATGGTGCAGCAAAGGATGGTATTTATAGGCTGAAATTCGCAGCCCCTATGTAGCAAAGGAAAAGGATTTAAAGGCCTAATTTGTATAGGATAATAACACACAATCCTTGAAGGAAAAGGCTAAGGCTTTTAGAAACCAAGGGGGAAAGGAATAATCAGGTTTCTAGAAGTTCTAGAAAGGTTTGGGTCGTCACTTTTGTAGGACAAGGGATAAGGCCTTCTAGAAAGGTTGTTTTGTGGCTGATTTCTAGAAAAACAAGGGATAAGGTGCAACACCTTTGTAGGAGTGGATAAGGGCTTCTAGAAACCTATTTTAATGTGTTTTAATCTGAAACTAAATCCCCTTTGCAACTGGAATTAAGTTAGGATAGGATTAGGATAGGATAAGATAAGGTTGGATAAGATTTTGGATAATGTTCCTTCTTTTGAGCTGATTTCTTATCTTCTTTGACTTGGATTTATTTCTTCACTCTTTTCAGCACATTCCTAGCCTCTTGAACTTCAAATTCGTCCATCCATCTTGTTCCATTCATAAGCTATCCATTTGGTGCCCAAAACTGCCTCAAAATGCTCCAAATTGCACTTTCTTGCCAACTTTGTCATATGGACCTACAAACACACGAAAATAGCTTAAAACACTATAATAAACACAAACAAACTATGAAAATGCAAGAAAACAAGCTAACTAAGTCGCATAAATATGCTCCTATCAGTGGTTGGAACTAAAGGCCGCTCTTGAAGACTTCCTTCCTTCGACCCCTTAGGATTTTGGCTTTAGGAAATCTTTTGTGGAAATCTTTTGTAACTTCACTTGTACGCCCTTTTTGCAAAATGAATGAACTTTTTATTCTCACATCTCCCAAGTGACTGGATGGTATTTCTTTAAAAATTTCCCATTGATTGGTAGTTTATGAATTAGACCTGTTCGGTCTTTAAGGTGGTATGCCCCCTTACCGAGAATTTTATGGACGATGAACAGTCCTTCCCAGTTCGGCGACCATTTCCCGAATCTTGGATCTTTGACTCCTACGGGCAACACAGCTTGCCAAACTAACTCTCCCTCGCCAAACGTTTTTTGTCTAACTCATTGATTATAGGATCGTTCGACAATATTTTATGTGCCACCAATAAATTATAAGCATCAAAATGAACTTCCTCCAAGTCTTCTAACTCTTGTCTCATGGCCTGGTTATATTCAACACTGAACAAACTACTTTGCTCAATTACTCACAACGAGTTTATACTCAGCTTAACTGGTAACATCATGTCATGCCCATAAGTTAATGCATATTGTTGGAAGTATGCCCACAAAGCCACTCATTTGATGTAATAGCTTTTTGGAATACTTAATGTATTAAACTTTTATATGTTTAATGAAGGGCAAAGCTTATTGTTAATCACTATTTATTGTATCATGTGTTTAAGTAATAAGGGAATCCAAGGGATGTATTTGATCTAAGAGACAAGTGATCTAAGTGAGTTAGATTATCGAGACCATTCTCTTATGTTCATTCCTAAAACGTTCCTAGCCATAGGATTGCCAATTGGGTATTGACAATCCGCTAAGGTTAGTATGTGTTATGTCGACTCAAGCTTGAGTATGACTAGTCTCAAGTCATTTGGTGTTGGACACTAAGACAAACACATAGGTGCTCGAAAGAGTAATCGAGTACACTGAACAACGATCGAAAGAGAGTTCGAACATACATGTCATGTAAGAACTCGAAAGTTGCAATATGCAAAGTAGTCCTTTGACCTGAGGCATCATAGATGTCTAATGGTTAGGTCCTTGATCTTTGATCATGTCAACGACATTCCATCGGAGTGTCCACGACATTGTTGGGGTCAAGCTATCTAGTTATGTAGGCATATGAATGCACAACAAGGGATCTCTAACCTTCCATGGTGGAAGGAGAATACTCTAAGATATGATTCGTATGTCTTTGGCCAAAGCAAATGAATATGACTTAGGAAGTTTGTTCCAATTCATATTCAAAGGAATCGTATAGAAAAGTATCACATTGGATAGTAGACATGAAACAAACTATCACTTAAACAATGTGATTAAGAGTATTGTATTAGAGAAGGACCGTATTGCATTGTAATTGTAACTGGATAGGTTCTCCAACCAATTCTACTTAGCTTGGGTAACCATGACATACTGCTAGGTGTCACTCATGGTTTGTGGAAGCCCTAATGACTAGCAAACACTAATCATAAAGGGAGAATTGAAATGCGGTTTCAATTCACAATCGATCGTTAAGAGTAACAATCACCCACTACCTCGCTAATTGGAACCTAATGGATCGTACACCGAGTAAGGGCGATAGTGAAGAAATTAAATGAAATGGATATGCAATTAAATGGTTTAATTGAAGAATGGTCAAGATTAATTCATTAGTTAATTAATTATACGAAAGGTTCGTATTGGGCTTTTAAGTTGGTTTTGGGTTTCGGGGCCCAAAAGTGTTTTGGTCCATAAGGCCCATTATGTTTAAGTTGTATGACAACTAAAACAAAATGGGCAATAAGCCCAATCACAACATATAGGCCGGCCATGGTGAGGAGATGGTGAAAGTTTGCTTAATTGCAAGTTTGCCACTCACCAAAGAAAAGTGTCATAAAAGCAACTTTATAGCTATTTTCTCATTAGGGTTTTCTTTGAGGCAAAAAGGTGAAACATTTTCTCTCTTTCTCTCTACAAAGAGGCCGGCCACTTAGGGAGATTAATCTAGCAATCTCTTCTTCCCTAAGTCATCCATTTCATCTTCACACTTAACCCTTGGTGTGGAGACTTAGAGACACCAAACTTTTGGTGTTTTGGAGATCCTTTCCTTACATCCACAAAGTCCAAAGGAGCACAAAAGGAGAAGGAAATCACAAGCAATATCCAAGGAGCTAGGAGGTGACTTGAAGGCCCTCCACTTGGGTAAATCCCTTGTGTAAACAAGGATGAGCTTCAAGGGTAAAGAAACTCTAAATCTTTACTTCTCTTTAATGTTGTTAAAGAGTCTTTTGGTTCACTATATACTAGGCTTTGAAAGTCATGGGTTTTATGAATTGTTTTTGAATGCATGCCTACTTTAAAGTGTTAATAGTTTGCATATGTATTCAAATGTTCTTACTTGTTCTTAGCTAGGACAAAATTTTTCCTTCACATATGGGGTTGTCCTAGTTGCTGATTAGAGTGAGGCTGATTAGAGTGGTATCAGAGCCTAGTCCTAGTTTATGGTGAATCCTTTTGGGTTTTGTGATTTTCATGATTTATGATTTAAATGTTGTAAATGTTACAAGCTTTGTTCTTGCTTTTGAATATGTAAATTTTGCTAGAAAATTTAGCATCTCAAATGTTGTAGATGTACTTCATTTAAGCATGAATATTGGAACTAAAATTTGGTGCCATGTATTTTGGGAAATTCGGCCAAATCCAAAGGGTGATTTTTTGGGTTCATGTTTGTCTTGTTAAAATGGTTTTAAGGTGACTTTTGGAACCCCTAAGTACCCTAGGATATTAGCCCTCTTTTGAGTGGTGAAAAATTGAGTTTTGGAGAGTGAAAACATTCATGGAGCTATTATGAGTTTTTGAAGGATTATTTTGTGAAAACATGTTCATTTGAATAACATCTATAGGCATGCAATTAACAATTAAAGGCGGAATCATGCTTGCATGCACTCAAAAACAAAACATTACCCATGAAATTCAAAGCCTAGTAGATTGGTGAACCAAAACTCAACTCAAAACAAAGTGAGTTGAAATCATACCTTTGTAGATTCCTCTTTGCATAAGCAAAGGCTAATCACCCAAAGAGAGGGCCTTCATTCCTTGCATCTAAAATCTATGGATTTGGATGGATGAAAAGGTTTCTCCAAGTTCCCAAAATTGAGAACCTCTAAGTATCTTCACCAAGGTTAGATTGGAGAAGAAATGAGTGACCTTGGAGTAGTTAGTATGGCTAGATACACCCTCCAAGGGGCCGGCCTCTTTAGAGAGAAATGGAGAGACATGTTCTCTCCAATTTTCTCCAAAACAAACCCTAATGAATTTTGGCTATAAAGTCATATTTATACCTTTATTCATTTGAGTGGCAAACTTGTAATTAAAGCAAGTTCACTACCCTTCCTCTAAATGGCCGGCCATGGGGTTTTGTTTGGGCTTTTGGGCCTTTGTGAATTAAGTTGTCATACAACTTAAGTCAATGGACTTGACGTTCGAAGCCCATTGGGCCTTGAGGCCCAAAACTAACCCGTGGTCTTTTAACGAACTTTATTCATTTGACTAATTAACATATTAATTAATCCTTGCCATAAATAAATAATTAAACCATTTAATCATTCTTACTCATCTCCATTGTTTCTTCAATCTCCACCTTACACGGTGTACGATCCATTAGGTTCCCTTTAGCGAGGCAGTGGGCGATTAGAACTCTTTCAAATCGATTGTGAATTGAAACTTACTTTCAATTCTCCCTTTAGTGATTACACACGTTTAGGGCTTCCACAAACCATGAGTGACACCTAGCAGCATATCATGGTTACCCAAGCTAATCAGAAGAGGTGAAGAACCTATTCAGTTTGGGATTACAAATGCAATACGGTCTTTCTCTAATACAATACTCTTGACCACATTGTTTGGTTTGATAGTTTATTCATGTCTACTATCCAATGTAATTCGTGTGCTCATATGATTACCTTGAATGTGATTTAGAACGACATTTCTAAATCTCATTCATACTCTGGCCAGAGATTCTTAATCATATCATAGAGTATTCTCCCCCAAACGGTTTGAAGGTTAGAGATCCCTTGTTGCGCATTCACTTGCCTCCATAGCTAAGTGGCTTAACCCCAACTATGCCGTGGACACCCTCCTGATGGAGTGACTTTGACATAATCAAAGATCAAGGACTTAACCACAAGACAAACGTGATGCCTCAGGTCAAAGGACTACTTTGCATTATCCCAACCATGAGTTCTCATGTGACATGAATATGAGAACTCTTCGTTGATCGTGTTCAGTGAACTCATTCTCTATTGAGCACCTACGTACTTGTCTTGATGTCATACACACCAATGACTCGAGACTAGTCACTCTCCCTGAGAGAAGATACAGCACGTACTGATCTTAACGGACTGTCAATGCCCAATTGGCAATCCTATGATCAGGAACGTTTAGGATATGTCTACGAAAGAATGGTCTCATGGATCTAACTTCTTTAGATCGCATTCTCCCAATCACATATTCCTTTGGACTTATCGTTTAAGCATATAACATTTATATGAGACGGCTCAAACAATAATCTTTGCCCTTGATATTAAACTAGATTAGTTTAACATGTGAAATGTCCGTAAAGTATCATCATATGATTGGCTTTAGGGCACATTTCCAACAGTTTTCATGGTGTTCTTCAATGTTCTTGAAGTTCTTGCCAAGAACAAAAAGTTTTGAAGTTTTGATTCAAAAGTTTTATGTTTTTCATAAAGTTTTGGTTTAATTTTGATGGGTGATGGTTATTGGTGAAGCATTAATATTGGCTTTAATGTTTGACAAAACTCTTTAATGTTTTACAAAACATTTTCTTACAAACCATCAATTTCACCTTTTCCTCACCCACCAAAATCAACTTGCAAAACTTTTTAGAAAATTTTTCCATATCTTCTCAAATGGCCGGCCACCCCCTAGTGGGGGTACTTTTGGGGCATTTTGTGCAATTACATAAAGTTTTGATACTTTTGTGTATTTGCATTTTGGCCCAAAAGTTTACGTTTTTATGTTAAGGCCCAAAAACTCTAAAGGACAAATTGTTTTGATCCTTTAATGATGTTTTTACATTATTAAAATTTTGGGATCTAGTTGTAATTACATGAAGTTGTGGACTATTGTGTTTTTACAAAGTGACCCCAAAAGTTTTTGTATTTGCATTATGGCCCAATTGTTGTGGTCATAGTTTCCTTTTGGCCCAAATAAAATGAGAACAAAATTGTTTTGTCTCTTTAATGAGAATTGGATTTTCATTTCATTTAGTTCCATTTAAATCAATTCTATGGATCCAAAAACCAATTGTTTAAGTTGCTTTCTTAGTTAATGTGATTAATTAAGAAAATGGTGATTATGAACCAAAGGCCTCGATAATTGAGCTATGTGATTGACCGCTTTACATTATGAATGTTTGGGTTTGGTAGTGTAGATATTGAATGTAATTTGATTAATTCAATTTGTTGTAAATGGACATAAGTCCATCATTTGTGTTGTAAAAGGGCATAAGCCCTTCTTATTATTTCAAGTATTCCTTTTTGTTTAAATGTATGCAAAATGGAATAGTTGGGTCCAACGCCCAATAGGAAATAACGGTTTAATTGGATTAAACACGTAACTAAAATCAACAACTATCTACCTTAAACCCAAGGTCCAACACAAGGCTCGTGTTGGATCAAATTAATCGGTTCATAATCATCCTAAGACCTAATATGACTATATAGTCCATATGAGGATGCAATGCATTTGTTAGTAGTTCCATATAGTCTCACTTATTTCTTCGAAATAGTGGGAGTATTATAAACTACTAAATTCATATTAACTTGGACCAATAGTTGTGATAGGCCCATGTTCTTTTAAATAAGATTAAAATGATTTTGATGTGGCCCAAAACTACTCCCTCAACAAACGAATATTAAGTTGATAAGCGAGAGATGTTTTGAACATCTCTTCGTAGGCCTTCCACCGTGGTGGGCTCCAATCGTTTGTGACTCATGCACCGGCTTCACCCTATCATGGGGGAGTTCAAAGTATGTGCTTACATCCAGGAGGAGCCCATAAACATATGATGAGGTAAGTGTAGGCAACGAGGATGGCCGATATCATATCATTGTGAGGCTATTCTTGAACCCCTTCATGAACTAAGCATGGTGGGAATGACTTAACTAAGTGCAATGGTGCCGATATCGTATCATCGTGAGGCAACATTCTCTAGAGGCCAAACGGATGGGTAATTACAAAAGTTGTAAATGAATAAAGAGTTATTCTCTCATCATTATTTTTGCTAACCAATATCGTATCATCGTGAGGTGGGCTTGGTAATGGTGAGTCTCCCATACCCCGCTAAGAGTTCAATATAACTCTCGAATCCTATTGAGGGATGTGGAATTTGCCAAAAATAGTGGGTGGTACTATTTGATTCGAAGACCCAATCAAATAGTTTTAAACAAACAATCTAATACGATTTCTGTTATGTTATGTAGTTAACGACATGCCTAAAATTATACCCACCATTATACTTGACAAAAGGGGCCTTAAGGGCCAACGTTTCCTTGCTTGGTATCACCACATTGAGAATGTCTCAAAGGTGAAAGACATATTGTATGTGCCTAAGCAATCCCCTCCTCATATACCTCCTACGAAACTAGCTTCAAAGGAGGAGTGTCAAAATTTTGTTAGACACTATGAGGATGACTTACAAGCCAAATGCTTAATCCTCACTTCACTTAGTGAGGAACTTATGAAGCTACATAAGCACATGGACACTTCTTGTGCCATGGTTGAAAGTTTGCATAAGATGCATGACATTGAGACTAGTAATGTACGATTCTCAAATGTTTGTAGTCTAATGAATGCCAAAATGGCAAAGGGGACATCGGTCCATAAACATGGACAAAAGATGGAAAAGATATTTAAAGATCTTAAAAGTTTAGGAACTTCCATCGATGGGAAAATGGCCCAAGACTTTTTCCTTGCATCTCTCTCGGATGATTTCACTAAGTTTATTGTAAACTATAAAGTGAATAGATTCGATCATGCTTTAAACGAGATGATTGACATGTGCTGTAAATTTCAAAACGGTTTCAAAAGGGACAGTGGGAGTGAGAATGCAATCACAAGGAAAAGGTTGCATAAGAAGAAGGCAAAGAAATCCAAAGGAACATGCTTTCATTGTGGAAAGGATGAACGTTGGAAGAAGAAATACAGGGTGTGCATTGCGAGCCTTATGACACGTACTTTTGAAGAGACTATTTCTGTCATAGAGAGTGCTTTTACAGTGAACTCCAATTCCTGGATATTTGATTCAGGCGCTAGTCAACATATCTGTAATACGATGTAGGGACTAGCAGGGAGCAGGTCACTGCGCAATGGGGAGATGGTTGTGCGAGTTGGGAACGGCACTAAAATCTCTGCAAAAGCAATAGGCACCTACATGCTTAACCTACCCTCTGGGGAAGTCCTGGAACTTAAAAATTGTTTATATTTTCCTTCATGTATAAAGAATTTGATTTCCATCTCTAAGCTTTTACAAGATGGGCACTCAGTATTGTTTGACAAAATGAGTTGCACTTTATACTTGAACGGTCGTATTATCTCTCATGGTAATATGATAGAGGGACTTTTTCACCTAGAGACGAATAGTGGGATGCACTGTATTGCAAGCGGGAATACCTTAAAACCCAAAAGGGCTAGAGAAGAAGTTAACCAAGAAAAGATGTGGCATCTTAAACTTGGACATGTGAACCTTGATAAGATTCGCAAGATGTCGAAAGACGGATATTTCCGCCCATTAGGTGATGACCGGATGGGTACTTGTGAATGTTGCTTGAAAGGGAAGATGACCAAATCTCCATTTACTGGAAAAGGAGAGCGTGCCACTGAAATTCTAGGGTTAATCCACACTGACGTATGTGGACCTATGTCTACTACGTCGAGAGGAGGCTTCTCCTACTATATCACATTCACCGACGATCACTCTCGGTTTGGCTATGTGTATCTTATAAAGTACAAGTCAGAATCCTTTGAAAGGTTCAAAGAATTCAAGAATGAAGTTGAGAAGCAAACTGGGAAACAAATAAAGATCCTAAGATCGGATCGAGGGGGTGAATATCTGAGTAATGAGTTCCTAGATTATCTCAAAGAGTGTGGAATAATATCACAGTGGACTCCACCAGGAACTCCACAACTTAATGGAGTTTCCGAAAGGAGAAATCGAACCTTGATGAACATGGTTCGTTATATGATGAGTTCCGCTGATCTACCATTAACATTCTAGGGATACGCTCTATATACAGCAGCTTACTTGCTTAATAGAGTACCTTCCAAGTCAGTTTCACAAACATCCTATGAGATATGGCATGGAAGAAAGCCAAGTCTTAATCACATTAAGATTTGGGGTTGTGAAGCATATGTCAAGAAGCTTGAAGCTACTAAGCTTGAAGCGAGATCAGTAAGGTGCTATTTTGTGCGATATCCTAGAGAAACTATGGGATATGAGTTCTACCATCCTGACGACTAGAAAGTCTTTGTCGCCAGAACTGCTATGTTTCTAGAGGAACAATTTGTTCTCAAAGGAACTATAAGCAAAAAGATGAAAATTAATGAGATTAATGATGAACCACAAACAAGCACTTGACAAGTTGAAAACCCTGTTCCTGAACCCCTAGCTCCACGTAGATCTGAACGGGTTAGTAAGCCACCTAAGAGGTATGGCTTAGACAATGACTTTGCGGAATTGCACCTTCTAGGTGACAATGACACAAAGGAGGACCCTAAGGACTACACTGAAGCAATGTCCGACATTGATTCGAAGAGATGGCAAGAGGCCATGAAATCCGAGATGGATTCCATGTATCAAAATCAGGTCTGGACTCTTGTAGACCTTCCAGTAGGTATAGTACCTGTTGGAAACAAATAGGTCTTCAAGAGGAAGATAGGCGTTGATGGGAACGTGGAGACTTATAAGGCTAGACTCGTAGCCAAGGGTTACAGGCAACGAGAAGGGATTGACAATGAAGAAACCTTCTCTCTTGTAGCCATGATTAAGTCCATTCGGATTTTGCTTGCTATAGCTGCGTACCATGATTATGAGATATGGCAAATAGACGTGAAGACGGCCTTTCTGAACGGCTACCTAGAGGAAGAGCTCTATATGACTCAACCCGAAGGTTTCATGTCCAAGTCTGAAAAGACTAAGGTATGCAAGCTTCAAAGGTCCATTTATCGACTTAAGCAAGCCTCCAGGAGCTGGAACATTCGTTTCGATACTGAAATCAAAATGTTTGGTTTTACTCAAAACGAAGACGACAATTGTGTTTATCAAAAGGTCGTTGGGGATGCAGTAGTATTCCTAGTGTTATATGTAGATGACATATTACTATTCGGGAATGACATTGCAATACTTTCTTCTGTAAAAGTGTGGTTGTCCAAAACCTTCCACATGAAAGATTTAGGAGATGCATCTTATGTACTTGGGATAAAGCTCTATCGTGATAGATCCAGAAAATTAATTGGATTATCCCAATCTATGTACATTGATAAGGTGCTAAGTAGGTTCCAGATGGAACAATCTAAGAAAGGTTTTCTTCCTGTGAGACATGGAATTCACCTTTCTAAGTCCATGGAACCTAAGACTCCTGAAGAGATACGACAAATGAATATGATTCCTTATGCTTCCGCCATAGGGAGTCTCATGTATGCCATGATATGCACAAGGCCTGATATCGCATATGCTGTGACTATTACTAGTCGATATCAATCTAACCCAGGACCAGAACACTGGGCAGCTGTCAAGACAGTCCTTAAGTACTTAAGAAGAACTAAGGACATGTTCCTCATATATGGAGGAGCAGCAGAGTTGTGAGTGGAAGCCTATACATACGCAGATTTCCAATCTGACGTCGATGATAGAAGTTCCAACTCCGGATATGTATTCACTCTGAATGGTGGGGCTGTTAGTTGGAAAAGCAAGAAACAAAGTGTAATTGCTGATTCCACAACAGAGGCTGAATATGTCGCTGCAGCTGAAGCCGGCAAAGAAGCGTTCTGGATGAAGAAGTTCATCACTGAACTTGGAGTGGTTCCAACCATTACATCACCAGTAACTTTGTACTGTGATAATAGTGGGGCGATAGCTCAAGCCAAGGAACCCAGGGCACATCAAAAGAACAAGCATTTTGACAGGCGATTTAATATCATTAGAAGATATGCTGCCGAGGGGAAAGTCAACATCCTCAAAGTTGCTTCAGCCGATAACGTAGCAGATCCACTGACAAAGCCAATGTCTCAAATCCAGCTTGACCGTCATATGGAAAAGATGGGTATTAGATACATGGGAGGATGGCTTTGAGTGCAAGTGGGAGATTGTTGGAAGTATGCCCACAAAGCCACTCATTTGATGTAATAGCTTTTTGGAATACTTAATGTATTAAACTTTTATATGTTTAATGAAGGGCAAAGCTTATTGTTAATCACTATTTATTGTATCATGTGTTTAAGTAATAAGGGAATCCAAGGGATGTATTTGATCTAAGAGACAAATGATCTAAGTGAGTTAGATTATCGAGACCATTCTCTTATGTTCATTCCTAAAACGTTCCTAGCCATAGGATTGCCAATTGGGTATTGACAATCCGCTAAGGTTAGTATGTGTTATGTCGACTCAAGCTTGAGTATGACTAGTCTCAAGTCATTTGGTGTTGGACACTAAGACAAACACATAGGTGCTCGAAAGAGTAATCGAGTACACTGAACAACGATCGAAAGAGAGTTCGAACATACATGTCATGTAAGAACTCGAAAGTTGCAATATGCAAAGTAGTCCTTTGACCTGAGGCATCATAGATGTCTAATGGTTAGGTCCTTGATCTTTTATCATGTCAACGGCATTCCATCGGAGTGTCCACGACATTGTTGGGGTCAAGCTATCTAGTTATGTAGGCATATGAATGCACAACAAGGGATCTCTAACCTTCCATGGTGGAAGGAGAATACTCTAAGATATGATTCATAAGTCTTTGGCCAAAGCAAATGAATATGACTTAGGAAGTTTGTTCCAATTCATATTCAAAGGAATCATATAGAAAAGTATCACATTGGATAGTAGACATGAAACAAACTATCACTTAAACAATGTGATTAAGAGTATTGTATTAGAGAAGGACCGTATTGCATTGTAATTGTAACTGGATAGGTTCTCCAACCAATTCTACTTAGCTTGGGTAACCATGACATACTGCTAGGTGTCACTCATGGTTTGTGGAAGCCCTAATGACTATCAAACACTAATCATAAAGGGAGAATTGAAATGTGGTTTCAATTCACAATCGATCGTTAAGAGTAACAATCGCCCACTACCTCGCTAATTGGAACCTAATGGATCTTACACCGAGTAAGGGCGATAGTGAAGAAATTAAATGAAATGGATATGCAATTAAATGGTTTAATTGAAGAATGGTCAAGATTAATTAATTAGTTAATTAATTATACGAAAGGTTCGTATTGGGCTTTTAAGTTGGTTTTAGGTTTCGGGGCCCAAAAGTGTTTTGGTCCATAAGGCCCATTATGTTTAAGTTGTATGACAACTAAAACAAAATTGGCAATAAGCCCAATCACAACATATAGGCCGGCCATGGTGAGGAGATGGTGAAAGTTTGCTTAATTGCAAGTTTGCCACTCACCAAAGAAAAGTGTTATAAAAGCAACTTTATAGCTATTTTCTCATTAGGGTTTTCTTTGAGGCAAAAAGGTGAAACATTTTCTCTCTTTCTCTCTACAAAGAGGCTGGCCACTTAGGGAGATTAATCTAGCAATCTCTTCTTCCCTAAGTCATCCATTTCATCTTCACACTTAACCCTTGGTGTGGAGACTTAGAGACACCAAACTTTTGGTGTTTTGGAGATCCTTTCCTTACATCCACAAAGTCCAAAGGAGCACAAAAGGAGAAGGAAATCACAAGCAATATCCAAGGAGCTAGGAGGTGACTTGAAGGCCCTCCACTTGGGTGAATCCCTTGTGTAAACAAGGATGAGCTTCAAGGGTAAAGAAACTCTAAATCTTTACTTCTCTTTAATGTTGTTAAAGAGTCTTTTGGTTCACCATATACTAGGCTTTGAAAGTCATGGGTTTTATGAATTGTTTTTGAATGCATGCCTACTTTAAAGTGTTAATAGTTTGCATATGTATTCAAATGTTCTTACTTGTTCTTAGCTAGGACAAAATTTTTCCTTCACATATGGGGTTGTCCTAGTTGTTGATTAGTGTGAGGCAGATATGCTCATAAAGCCTCGTTTAACTTCAAATGCCACATACCAAGCTTTTCTTTTATCATTTTTTCGAGAATGTCGATCAAAACTTTGTAACTTGCTTTGGCCTGTCTATTTGCTTGTGGGTAATATAGCGTGGATTGTTCGAGTCGAATTTTCAAGTTTGTCGTATATTCTTTGAACTTTTCAGCTGTAAAGATCGTGCCGTTGTCAGTTATGATCGTTTCTGGTACGCCGAATCGTGTCACGATGTTTTCTTCTACAAAATTGCGAATTTCCTTGGATGTTAATTCAACGTATGATTTTGCTTCGGCCCACTTAGTGAAGTAATCGGTCACCACAAGTATCCATGAATGTTTTGCTGCTCCAGAAAACGACGTTATTTTGACGATTACATCTATGGCCCATCCTTAGAACGGCCAGGGAATGGTGACCGAGTGAAGTAGTTCGGTCGGGACTCTTTGTATTGGCCTATGAATCTGACATTGTATACATCTTCATGCGTACTAGATATAATCTTTCAATATATTCGGCCAGATTGATGATCTCCGCAGATTCCTTCGTGTACTTCTGCAATAAACCATCCTCACCTTTCTGATATAACTCATTATGGTATGACACATAGTTTGTGGCATGTACCTTTGTCCTCCGGTCATGTTTGTCACTAGGGTTGTTGAGATATCGCATAAACGACTTTCTCTAATCGTCTGGTAATGTCTCGACAATGCAGACATCTACAGAAACCTCTCGTTCCAACAATGAAGGTAAGGACATAACTCGTGTACGAATCATGCAATTGTGTTTGAGAACTTGGTGATTAACTAAGGCCGGGTATAGTCATCATACTACTTGTATTGCCAAACCTAGTTTGCCCCCCAAGAGTTATGCTCCAGAGGCTATTTGTGCCAGTTCGTCTGCATCAGTGTTTCGAACATGCGATATGTGTTCAAATGTAATTCTTTCAAATGACTCGGCCAAATAGTTGGCAACCATGTGTTAGGGTGCCAAAGTACAACTCATGCAATGAAAAGTGCCATTAAGTTGGTTAATCACAAGTTTGGAATCCCAAGGACGAGGACGCGGGTTGCTTATGTCATGTAAGACGTTAAGGCGGGCGATAAGAGCTTCATACTTGGCCTGATTATTCGTACAATTGAAATCTAGCTTGAGAGAGAAATAGCAGCGGTAGTGATCTGGGGATTGAACGATGATACGAACACCAGTCGAGGCCGAGGTACTAGAGCCATCAAAGTACACCGTCCAATAATTATCACGTGTTTCGACCATGGCGATTTCGACTTCATTGCCCTCGAAACCATATGGAGAGGGGTCCTTTTGACCGCTTTTTGGGGCACGTATTACAAACTAAATTCGAACAATGCCATTGTCCATTTCCCAATTCGGCCCTTTACTATAGGCCAAGTGAGCATGTAACGAATGACAATTGTCTGGGCAATGATTTGCATAACCGATGGGAGCATGTAATGTCGAAGTTTTGATGCGGCGAAAAACAAAGCCAAGCAAAGCTTCTCGACGGGTGAATAATTGATCTCAAGTGAATTCAAATTTTGGCTGAGATATAAGATAGCTTGTTCACACCCAACATTGTTATCTTGTGCAAGGAAGCAACCGATAGACTCTTCAGCCACCAAATGTAAAGCTTAAGAGGTTTACCACGCTGATGTGGTACGAGGACTAGTGGTGTTGTAAGGGAAACCTTGATTTATGTGAAAGCCACTTGATGTTCTTCACGCCACTCGAACTTGTCTGAATCCTTAAGTTTCAAAAGCGTAAAGAATGCCTTCATTTTTCCTACCGAATTAGCTATGAAACGATGGAGAAAATTTATCTTGCCAAGTAAAGACTGGAGTTGCTTTTTAGTCGTCAGGGGTGGAGTATTGATGATTGCGCGAGCTTTATGTATGTCCCCCTCGATACCACAGCAGTGTACAAGAAAACCCAAGAAGTTACTGGCCGAGACACTGAAGGCACACTTGGCCGGGTTCATTCTGAGATTATGTTGGTGCATACGAAGGAAAGCTTGTCGAAGATCATCTAGATGCGTTCAGCGACCCTTCGATTTGACTACCACATCGTCAATATATACTTCTATAACGTACCAATCAGGTCATGAAAGATGGTATTCATAGCACGTTGGTATGTGGCACCAACATTTTTAAGGCCGAATGGCATGACAACCCACTCGTAAGTCTCAAGTAACCCTAGGCAACGAAAGGCAGTTTTGTGAACATCGGCTTCGGCGACGAAGATTTGGTTGTAGCCAACATGGCCATCCGGTGTCAATTAATAAATCCGAGATCGGCATGGGATATTCATCTTTGGGGGTTGCCAAATTTAAATTACGAAAATCGATGTAAATGCGTAGAGCGCCACTTTTCTTAAAAAATCCTTATTGGCCGAGATTTGGATAGATAACCAGTCGGCCTCGACGTAGTGCTGTTTATCCAAACTAAATGTGCTTTGGGGTCGGCTGATTCTACGGCAATAGTGCTATTTATGCAAACTGAAGATGTTCGATGGTTGCCTTTGCAGTGCTGTTTATCCAAACTGAAGATGTGTTGGCGAGGAAAAGAAAATAAAAATCTCAAGGTTGTTGAGAGGTTTCACGTAGAGCGAGAGTTTGCACATGGCAGTTGGTGCGTGGAATTAGAGAGGCTGGAATGATGCACTCCCTCTTCTATTTATAGCAGCGAACCTGCTCCTGGCCGAGTTAGAACCACACTTGGACTTGGACTCTTTATCTTGATCTAACTAGGACTTAACTAATCCTAATTCAATCGGGACTTTGCACTCACCTTCATAATGAACCAGATTCATTCCCTGACTCCTAGTGCCTTCAGTATTAAAACCCCTAGTAATATAAGGACTCAACCTTCGTCTTTATCCAAATCAGTCATTCTTGCAAAAGGATCTGACCGAAGCTGACTAAACAAGGTGCCTAGCTGGCCCATGATACCCCTGGAAAATCATTAGTCTAGGAATATCAGCCCATTTTGTTACTCTCAGCAGTGGGTTAAGTTGAATAGTGACAACTGCAGGTTTGGAGAGAATGGAGTTAATGGTTTAGGTAGGGTTTGTTGGGGGACTTTTAGGTCGAGGTGGATTTAGGCTTTGAGAACGTCATATTGTCCCCCTTGGTACAGATTCGTAACAAGTCCCAGGATATCTCGAAAGAGTTAGTTTGTCTTAAGAAATACCCTGATAAAATCAACGGCTCAAAGATAACATGAATGATCAAGATAATTACTTGCTCAAGTGAAGCATAGTGTGAAATCTAGAAGATTATCAATTTACATGGGAGAGATGGGATTTGCATGCTTGCATGGCATTCTTTACTGGATAATCTGGGCTTTCCTAGGGTGATAGTAAGGTTTATAATGGCTGGGATATTTGATGCAAAGCTATGGAAATTACTAAGGTTGCATGGATGGTGATGCTTGGGGCTTAGAGTATGTTTGTGGGCTAAGTAGAGCTTTTGGGCTTCTTCCTGGGTGGTTTTCTCTCACTATGTTTTCTCTATCTCATTCTCTTTGTGCTCCTCTAATCTTCTATCCCCTCTTTAATCGCTTATCCCCTTCCTTATGTAAGTGAAGGGTTCTTCTCTAGGTTTTAAGGGAATATCCCTTTGTGGCTTGCTCTTCCCCTCATTTCTCCCTAGCTATCCTATTATTCCTCTTTTGGTGTGAACTAGCTGCACTGTTGAGACCTGCAGATTGCTTTTTCTCGAGATGCAACTTTCCTAATGCAACCTTCTGCATGCGTTAAATTTGGTAGCGCGCTTCATGGCTTTTGCACGTTGGCTGTCTGTGCGGGCTGGGACAGGAAGGTCAGCATTAAATTCCTGACTTGCTGGGCTAAATATGCATTTAATGCAAAAATCTAGTTTAATTCTAACTAAGGGGGTTGGCTTGCTAGGGAAAGGGATAAACTAGGCTAGTTCTCTCTTAATGATGCCTGTGTGAAATACAAGGGGTATGGGCTTTGATCTTTGGGCTCCCAAGAAGCCCAAAGTCTTCCATGACCCCGATTCCACATATGCTCGATAACTTTCCGTAACCATCCACACCACAATTCATTTGGAAAGCGCCGAATATGTGACTTGGGCTTATCATGATTTGTGGCTAAGGAAGCATGGCGTGATGAATAAGCATGAGAATGGCGTGAATATCTGGCTTAATCACTACTACATGACATGTTTTTAAATATATTCCTTGTCAATCCAGTGCCTTGGCATGTGTTTGGGCTTGAATGTAGGTTTTTGCATGACAATTTGCCCTTGAGATATGGTTGGGTTGGTGTGTGACATTTTTAGGCTCCAACATTAGCCTCAGGGCTGGTCTTGAGATTTTTGAGGCCCAGGATTACGTAAAAAAAAATGCCCTAACTCCATATAATAAAAATTATTTTTTTTTACAGGTAAGACTTCGATAAAATAACACTTAGAAAAGCATACCAAATTTAATAATTTAGAAAGGGTAATGTTAAGAAGACTAAATTGGTAGACAGAATATTGTAAACTAAATGACATGGAAGTTGATGATTGGATTATTATTTAAGGGTTGATTAACGTGCTTATTTCTATTGACGACACAACATTTGGTTTGAGAGAAGGGAACCAAAAAACCCCAGCTTACAAGTAGATGTTTCCCCTCGAAATTTTGGAGTGCTTTTATATAAAACTGTGAGGTGTTTTTTCTTATTTACTTACTTTGTCAATATGTGACTAAAAAAATTATGAGAGAATTAAAGATAATTAAAGATAATTAAAATTATGAGTCCCACCACCTATCTTTGTTCTTCCTCAAACTTTAACTTTTATCTCTTTCACCTCCTCCATGGGTCGCAACAGCTATGCCTCTCGACATGCAATCTCTCATCATCGTTCACATTTTCACCCCTAAATCTTGTAGAACTAATGACATATTTTTCGTAATTTTTTCTGAAATTCGTTAGCTAGGTAAATTTGTCATCAAAATCCTTCTCCAATTCTACCTCTTCCTCCCTATGCCTTTGCAATTTTCTCCGACCTACAACCATATGTGATTGTTACTGTAAAATTATTTTTTCAAGAATTATATTTCTTTATAAATAAAATATGAGAAATTGAGAGGCATGGCTTATGGCCGCTGCCCAGGGAAGTTAAAAGAAACGACGAAAGGGTTGAGGAAGAACATTAATAGATGTTGGGCACCATATTTCTAATTTATTGTTTTAACTTATTTGTATTTTAGTTTGTTGTGCAAATTACATCCTGATGTTAAATGGTGAGGGGAAGGGCATGAAAGGAAAAGCATAACATGCCTTGCTTTGAACCCAAACAGACTATCGTAAAAAATTGGAAAAAAATGAACACGTCGGGTTTCGAACACGACACCGTCTTGTTAAGTAAGCAGCGAAACACCACCGCTCTTGCCTAAAGTTCATGTTGATTTAACCAAGGTTTCAAAATATATATGCTTATGGAAATATATATGAATATACTACCCTATCAATTTTTGGTGCCCCTCGAGTTTTTGGGCCTTAGACGGTCGCACTGCTAACCCTGGGCCAGGGCTAGCCCTGATTAGCCCCCTTGATTATTTGGGCTATGAGATATTTTAAGTGGGCTAAATAATCAACCCCAGGCCCAAGGGATTTCTTTCCCTCCTCTTTTTTTTGGAACGTGGGCTTTCTAATAGGACTCTTCCTTTTCCCGCGTGGCAGCTGATCACTCAATGTCGTTCTGCTTCCTTGCTTCCTATGCATGTCCAATCATATGGAGAAACTCTGGGTATTCCCCCTCCTCTACTTGGAAACGATTACAAACTGCTCTTTTCCCTAGGACAAGTATTTAATTTTTCCTTACTCCTCATCTTCTTCTTTAATTCTCCTTTCTTCTTCAAAATTTTCATAACTGCTTTTCACTCCAAATTCATCTCTGCTCTTTGCACTAGGTTGTGCCATCCCGTTCGTGCTTCTCCATGCTTTACAAGGTTTTCTTCAGGTAAGGAAATTCTTCCCGTGACCCTTTTTTGATTTTTTCTTCTCCTTTTGTCTTCTATGTTTGCCATGGTGATGAAATTAGGCATGCATCTCTCCCTTTGATCATGTGTTTGAAAGATTTTGGGGTTTTAGCATGGATGCACAAAGGGTGTGGGTCCTTCCTTTGGGAAATCGAACTCTACTTCTTGGGTAGTCTTGTGGCTTCGAAATCATGTGTGTTTGCCCTTTATGATTTCTCTCATGCTTTCCACGTATATTGTACAATTGTCATTTAGGCTAGCCTTTTTATATGTTTGAGCAGGATCGATTGATCAGTTGCATTTGATCTACTTGGCGTGATTAGCTTGACTGCATACATAACCTATTTTTGCTTAGCTACATGCATAGCATACTTTCCCTAGCTAGATTTTTTTTAGGGATTTGATTGCATGGCATGTGTAGGGAAAGATGCATGTGTTTTGCGTGATAGAATGTAGGGAAAATAGTCCCCTGTTAAAGTCCTAGACTTTTACATGAAAGGCTTGAAATTTTATGAACGTACCCTTTTGCTTTCCCGGGGCTCGTTTGTTTACTTTCCTGGGGTAGATTCCTTATCGTGTTTCACCTTGTATACTTGCACGTTTGTTTTTACATATTGCATTGGCTTGTGGTATCTATGGTTTGATGCTTGCTTTCCATAGATGCATTATGGTTGCGGAATCACCAAAGTGTCTAACTGCGGTTGATGGGTCCTTCACTACTGATGACAAAATTCGATAACGAAGAACCTTCCTTAGACTTGGTTCTCAAAGTAAGGCTTTTCAATGAGGAAGAACCTTCCTTAGACTTGGTTCCTCCTATTGATCCCAAACGTATTTCTCGGTGTTGCATCAATAGTGGGTTGTTTCCCGCTATGCCGATCCACTTTGAGTTCTCTTATGGTACGGGCATTGGCTGGGCAGATTTGGTGGACACTGAGCCTAGCTTTGTGAACCAGCGTGCGAGCTTAACAAGGGCCAGGGTTTTGGATGCTGTCTTTATGACCAAGAAGTAGATTGTTTGCCTCGAGCCCAAATTTCGTCACCATGTGGTTAAGAGGTGGAGTAAAGAGACCCATACATTTGTTTGTGCTGAGGGAGAATCTACCCCCACTCTAGAGGATGTCACCAATATTATGCATCTTCCAATTGTGGGTAATGTAGATCCTTTCCGTTATGTCATTCCTTTTGCAAACACTGACATTTTTAATGTTTTGAAGAAGGGTACTCCTATTTCTCCAAGCAAGGCCTTTCACTTCAATGAATGGATCAAACACTTTTGGTAGAAAAACAAGAGTCGTACTACAAGTTCAAGGCCATGTTGTGTTCGTGGCTAGGTCGCCTTGTCTTCTATGATAACAAGGATACCTTCAGTCGCCAAGTGATTCCTTGGGCCATGGCGATTGCACGTGGCCATGTGGTTTCACTAGCTTCGCTATTTTTTGGGCTTTTCTACCATGAGTTAGATCAGCTTCAGACTTTGGAGTAGTAGGTCACGGGTAGTGCCCAGTTGAAAAGTTTCCTCTATGTTAGCTTCCTTCAAATCTTTCTATGGGAGCGTATCAAGGGTATGAAGATAACCCCTTACCTTTCCAGTGCAGCTAAGAGCTGGTATGTTATTGATTTTTCCTCTTACTTGCCCGAAAAGCTCATGTTAGCTTGTCGTTGGTTCCAAAAAATTCCAATAAACAAATAGGACTTCTTGGAGCTTTTAGATGATGTTTCCAACTTTGTTTTCCGTTCGTTTGTGTTAGTCCCCGAAGGTTTTTGCCTCCGTGATGTTCTTTACTGATGTTGCATGTGATGATGATCCAAGTGTGATGTCAATTCCTCTCTTCGAGAATCTGGATTTCCCTTCGCTTATCAAAAAATTGTTGACTTTGCTGGCTTCTTCAATCCCCTTCTAGGGGGAGGATAGCGAAGAAAGGAGTGCATTTTACTTTCCTTTCCAGGTGCGACATCAATTAGATCTTGACTAAGGGGTGCCAATATCTTCCAATAATTTGTTTTGGATTTCTATGTATGCACCTTCCGAATGTTTTCGCCCTTTCCAGTACACTACTAACCGGACCCGGGTAGGTGGCATCTCAAAAGCTATACCTTTTATTAGTTGAAGTGTTTCTCTGCCATCACCAAGTTCCATAATGACAAGCAATCACGGTTGTCTCCCAGCGTTGTCAGCCATCCCAAGATAATGTTAGAGCCTATGACTGCTAGTTCTTGTTCAAAGCACCGATGCCCTATTGCAGTAGACGAAAGAAATGCTTTGGGTGACTGTTCTCGGAGCACCAAGAAGAGTAAGGCATCAGGTGTTGGCAAAGGAAAGCTTACAAGTTAAGGTAAGAAAGCAGCTTTAGGTATATTTCTTGGCTTGACTTCTCTTGCCAATTTTACCTTTGCATGTTTTTCCGTAGTGTTTTTTATGTTGTGCCTCAGATGATGCAGTGAAACACTTCAAGCCTTGAGTGGTGAATGACGGTCCACCTAGTAGCAAGCCTAACTCTTCCCTTACTCCGAAGAAATCGAAGAGTGAAGGTTACGCAGTGAAGCCAAAGACTGGTAATAGATTTTATTACCTTGTTTCTTGCTCCCCTCACTTTGTGGTTGTATGCTAATTATAACTTTGTTACAGCTAAGACTCATGCCAATGAAATAGCTCCTGCTGGCCATGCCCTTAGGACTAGTAATGCCCAAGCGTCTTCTTCTTCCAGCACTCCCAAGCCTCTTAAGTTCCTCGATATTACTACTGCGAGTGAGGAAGAACGAAACGCTGGGGAAACTGAAGCCAATGAGGTAGCTGACGAAGGCATAGCCGCTGAGGAAAACAGCAATACAAGTGCCGATTTTGACCTTAAAAGTGGAGGACATCCTCAGGCTTCCCTAGGGAAGGACATAGAGGGTGAAGACAGTGGCAAAGAACTAAGCAGCAAGGATGGCAGTAAAGTAGCAAAGGATGTTGATCTTCATGAAGTCAAAGGATTTTGGAATGATGAGGTGGAAGCGGAAGATACAAAGGTATGTTTCCCTATTCTTCGTTCATGCTAGCTTTGCATGAATTTGCTACTATCAACCTTCTCCTTAGGTCTTTGGATTTTGCTTAAGCTTACTTGTGCATGTAGGAAGTAGCTAAACTTCACCTAGCATGTTTTCTTTGTGTTTTTGCATGTGCATGTATAAGGATGTTGATTTGTTGGAATTCCCCCTTGGATACCTTTTGTGGGCTGTGCTACTTTGTATCTCTGCTTGTTGATATGTTTCTTACTTGTGCATATCTTCTCTGTTTTCCTTGTAGGTGAATGCTAGTGTTGTAAGGGCTATAGTAGGTGTTGAAGCCCCTAGTGGCGTTACTCTCGAGCTTACAGAAGTTGTTGTGATGGGTAGCGATGTTCAGCCAATAGAAGTCGTACCTCCTCTAGAGGTTATTTCCATTGAGGAGTAGGCTTCAGTAAAAGAGTGGGCATCATTCTCTACAGTGTTTTATTTGTGACTTCGGCTTGACCGTTTCCCTAGGGATCATATGGCGTGGAGCGGCAGTGCTTGATCTCGTAAGCATCAAGTGTGGTACTTACTTGTTTGTTCACAAGAGGTGTGCAGTTGTCGCTCACTATTTTCTAAGGAATACCAAATCGGTAAACGATGCATTCTTTGATGAAATTGGATACTGCTGCTTTCATTGCTTTACTGAAAAGGATTGCATCTACCCATTTTGTGAAGTACTCAGTGGCTACTAAGATCCATATATGGCCTTCGGAAGCTGGATTAATTATTTCTATCAAATCAAGCCCCCAAGTATGGAATGGCATGTCCTGCAGTAGTGTTGTCGGCTTGTGATTCAGTTTCCATGAACTTGGCAGTCATGGCATTGGTTGACGAGGAACTAACAGTCAAATCCACTTGGCTCCCGAAGACTAGGAACTAACAGTCTTCCGCACTCCAAAAGGTATCAACTGCTACAAGGTAATACCCTTTGGCTTGAAGAATGTTGGAGCTACATATCAAACTGCAATGCAGAAGATCTTCAACAACATGTTACACAAAAATGTAGAATGATACATGGACGATGTAGTTGTTAAGACCAAAAGGAGATCTGATCACTTGAAGGATTAACGAATGGTGTTCAACAAATTATGACACTACAACCTCAAAATGAACCTGTTGAAGTGTGCATTTAGCGTCACTTTTGGGAAGTTCCTCGACTTTATTGTTAAGCACCATGGCATTGAAGTATACCAATCAAAGATCAAGGTAATCCAAAGCATGCCCGAACCAAGGAACTTACACTAGTTGAAAAGTTTACAAGGAAGGCTAGTCTTCATCAGACACTTCATCTCCAACCTCGCTGGACACTATCAACCCTTCAGTCGACTCATGAAGAAAGACGTTCCGTTCATATGGGATGACGCCTATCGCAATGCCTTTAAGAGCATAAAAAGGTACCTAGCAAGCCCACCTGTCTTAGGAGCTCCCATGCCTGGAAAGCCGCTCATCCTATACATTGCCGCACAAAAGGGTTCCATTGGAGCACTATGGGCACAAGAAAATGAAGACCAAAAGGAAAGAGCACTCTACTACCTAAGTAGAACTTTCGCTGGTGCCGAGCTTAGCTACTCACCAAATGAGAAGATGTGCCTTGCCCTAGTCTTCGCCTGTTGGAGATATCCGGTGAAAGTCAAACTTTGGAAGAAACCTTTTAGGGCAATGTCTGAATGTATGGTTAAGTCTAATACATCAACAGGGACAAAGTCACTTATTAGGACTATCTTAATGAACGATACACGTCCAAAATAGTGAGTCCATGGACAATGGATCGATGGAAGAAGTAATCTAAAGATGTTAGACTACAGAGACCTTCTTCACATAACCATAATGTCCAAAAAGGTTCCTGGTCATAGGATTGTTAGAGGGACGCTGACAATCCGGATAGACTAGTACGTACTATGTGTGCTTCAATTGGAAGGATGATAAGTCTCAAGCCATTCATGTAGAGACTAAGATAAGTATATAGGTGCTCGTTAAGGGAAAGAGTCCACTTAACACAATTAAACGAAAATACTTGCATAGAGGTCTACTCACATGTCAAGCAAGTAACTCTACTGGTTAGAATAATGTCAGTAGTCATTTGACCTGAGACATCATAGTTGTCCAGTGGTTAGGTCTTTGATCTTTAATGGTGTCAAAGGCATTCCATTCGAGAGTGTCCACAACATTGTTGAGGTTAAGTTGCCTAATCCTGTAGACATGTGAATGTTCAACAAGGAATCTCTAATCCTCAGTATGAGAGGAAGAATGCTCTAAGATATGATTCGGGAATCTTCAGCCGAAGTATCGAGCATAATGATGGAAAACATTCCTATCTGACTCAATTGAATCATATGACATAGTTTAAACACATTAGGGATTTAACATAAAGTATCCATACCCTAGTAATGTGATTGAGAGTATTGATTTAGAGAAGGATCGAATTACATTGTAATTCCAACTGAATAGGTTCTCCAACCAAATTCTACATTAGCTTGGGTAGCCATGATCTATGGTTAGATGTCACTTATGGCTTGTGGGTCCTTCTTGATGATTGAATAAGTAGTCATGAAAGAAGAAGGAGAATTACAAGTAAGTTTTAATTTACTAAGTGATTGGATAAATACAAATCAATTGGATTGGTACCAATCACCTCACTGCCTTGCTAATTAGAACCTAAAACGATTGTACACCGATACACCCTTGTGGTGAGACAACTAAAGGATGATGGAATTAATTAATCCAATTAATTAAGTGCTATGATTAATTAGAAAGTCTAAAGAAATCATAGAAGCGATGAAAGATCACTTTGGGCTTAAAAAAAAGTTCGGATTCATTCGGGCCTATTGGGCCCAAACCCATTGGGCTTTTTTATTCAAGCAAAGGATGACTTGAAATGATAAAAACCCAAAGTCCAAACCAACATTAAGTGGCCGGCCAAGGATGAGGAAAGAAGAGAGAGAAAGAGTCAATTAGTTGACTTACTTCTTTTACCTTTATAAGGGGAGTTTAATGAAAAAGTTTCATTATGGCTTTTGTGTGTTCTTTTCAACAAGAGAAAAATAAGTCTCCCTCTCTCTACACACACATAGCCGGCCACCAAGAGGAGAAAATAGCTAATCATCTATTCTCCTTTGGTTATTCCAACATCCATCCCACTACACTAATGGATGTGGATCTTTAGAGGTCTTCTATACTTGGAGGCTTAAGGAGAATCAAGAAGCTCTAAATCTTTAAGGTGGACGAGGCAAGGAGGGAGGCTAGACTCAAGGAGTTCAAAGAACAAAGAGCTTGGAGGTGGTCCATCATTGGTCTAAAGTCTAGATCAAGAGGTATAAAACTCAACCTTCACTTTTTTCTTCAATATTTTGTTTGATGCATCATATATGAACCTATGCTTCTTGAAGGGGATTTGCATGACTATAGCTTTGATAATATGTGATAATATGCTTCTGTTGCTTATGTATATAAATTTAGAATTGTATATGCATGCTAGTCACTAGAAATCCCATAGAAATCTCAAAATTTCCCTTCATCGCTGTCCAAAAGCTAAGACACTACATCCATGCTTACACCATCCACTTGGTCGCTAAAGCCGACCTGGTCAAGTACATTATGTCCAAGCTGGTTCTGACAGGGCAACTAGCTAAATCGACGTTGTTTCTCAACCAACATGAGATCATCTATGTCTCAGCTAAAGCTGTCAAGGGGAAAGCCCTAGCGGACTTCCTTGCTGATCATCCAATCCCAGCCGATTAGAAAATCTTGTACAACTTGCCTGACGAGGAGGTGTTCTACATTGATATCTTCCTGACGTGGACAATGTTCTTCGACGGATCCGCACTAGCAGACAGAGCGGGGGCAGAAGTAGTATTCATTTCACCACAAAGACAAGTACTACCCTATTCCTTCCGATTAAGCGAGTTATGCTCCAACAACGTCACTAAGTACCAAGCATTGATTATTGGACTCCAAATGGCAATCGACATAGAAATCACAACGCTGGAAGTGTATGGCGACTCCAAGCTCATAATCAATCAACTCTTAACTGAATATGAAGTGAGGAAAGATGATCTCGTCCTATACTTCTGGCTAGCAACTCAACTGCTATAAAAGTTCTAGGTTGTGACGCTCGAACATATGCCAAGAAAAGAAAATCAAATGACGGACTCTCTCACTAACTTAGCCTCAAGTATGGCGCTAGGAGAAGACGAAACTACAGACGTGCTAGTTTGCCAAAGATGGGTGTTCCCACTCATCACTGAAATGCTACCAGATGACACAAATGTCATCTTAGTACTTCTAGTCGACATTGAAGAGTGGAAACAGCCGCTGATCAACTATTTGGAGCATGGAAAGCTTCTGGATGATCCTAGACACCACTCTGAAATACGTTGACGAGCACCTCGCTTCCTCTTCTATAAATGAACACTTTACTGATTCTCTTTTGAAGGAGTACTTCTAAGATGTCTAGGTGAGGAATAAGCTAATCAAGCCATGGAAGAAGCATACTCAGGTGTATGCAGAGCGCATCAGTCTAGACCAAAGCTACACTTCCAGCTCAAAAGAATAGGCTATTACTGGCCAGCATGGTGAAGGATTGCCTAGAATACGCCAAAAGGTGCCAAGCCTGCCAATTCCACGCCAACTTCATACATCAATCGCCTGAACCATTACACCTTACAGTTTCTTCATGGCCGTTTGATGCATGGGAATTGGACGTTGTATGACCAATCACACCAAAGCCATCTGCAGGAGAAGCCTACATCTTAGTCGCAACAAATTACTTTTCCAAGTGGGCTGAAGCTGTTCCCCTAAGGGAAGTCAAGAAGGAAACTTTCGTCTGTTTCATCAAAGAGCATATCATCCATCGATATGGTGTGCCTCACTACATCATCACCGACAATGAAAAACAGTTCTCTAACTGACTCATGGACGAGCTCTGTAAGAAGTATAAGTTCAAGCAGCACAAGTCTTCCATGTATAATGCTCTGGCCAACAGTCTTATGGAAGCATTCAACAAAATGTTATGCAACCTCCTGAAGAAGGTGATCGACCAAACAAAAAGAGACTTGCACGAAAGAATAAGCGAAGCACTTTGGGCATATAGGACCACACATAAGACTCCTACCCAAGCTACGCCTTCTTCTCTAGTATATGGCGTGGAAGCTGTTCTGCCACTCGAAAGTCAAATCCCCTCACTAAGGATGGCTATACAATAAGGTTTAACTGAAGAGGAAAACACAAAGATACGACTTCAAGAGTTAGAAGCACTCGACAAAAAGAGGCTCTAAGCTCAACAACACTTGGAATGCTACCAAGCACAGCTATCCAAGGCATTCAACAAAAAGGTCGACCCAAGGTCTTTCCAAACTTCAGATCTTGTCTTGGCATTACGAAGGCCTATCATCACAGCTCACAAGACAAAAGGAAGTTCATATCAAAGTGTGATGGACCTTACGTAATATAAGAGGTCTATCAATGGCAGATTCTTGAAATGCTACTACCCCTAAACCAAACCAGCAAACCTCCTCGCCTGCATGAGCCTAAACTACACATGGCACAATGCTCTTTGTTTGCACAAGCTTAAAAGGTGGCACCCAATGCTCATTGTTCGCATGAGGTTAAAAGGTGACACTCAATGCTCTTTGTTCGCAAGAGCTTAAAAGGTGACACCCAATGCTCCTTGTTTACACGAGCTTAAAAGGCAACACCCAAATGCTCCTTATTCGTATAAGCCTAAAAGGCAACACCAAAATGCTCCTCATCTGCACAAGCCTAAAAAGGGACACCAAAATGCTCCTCGTTTGCACGAGCCTAAACTGCACATGGCACAATGCTTCTTGCCAACATGAGCCTAAATTGCACACAACTCCTCGCCTGCATGAGCCTAAACTCCACACGACACACAGCTCCTCACCTGCACAAGCCTAAACTGCACACGGCAACAATGCTCTGTGTTTGCACGAGCTTAAAAGGCGACACCCAATGCTCCTTGTTCGCACGAGGCAACATACCATGCTGCTTGTTCACACAAGCTTAAAAGGCGATACATAATGCTCCTTGTTCGCACAAGCTTAAAAGATAACACACAACACTCTTGGCTCGCAAGAGCATAAACTTTGTACGGCAAAATCAAAAATCAAAATCACCATGAAAACCGTCAAAACCATAAAAATAAAAAAACAAAAAACAATCTATCACTCATTTGAACTACGTCATGACTTGATCCCTCCTCAATCCAGGCTGCGTAGGCAACTTGAAACTTCAAAACTTCAAGTACAATCACATCATCAACAAAAACACAAATACTTTGAAGAATAAAGAGCAAATTCAAGAGTGTGAATACTTTATTTCTTTAAAGGAAGAATTCGGCTACAAAGCCGTATATGTTCTCGGCTATTGTGATAAGAAAATTCCTCCATGCTAGGAACAACCTTGTTGTAAAACTTACCTTGGATCGATAAGCCTCCTATCTTGTGAAGATCCCAAAGTGAAATTGACATCTCCCCTTGTGACGTGTGAAGTGTGTTGGTCGCTGAACACCAATGCTCAAAGAACACACGAATGATGGAAGGATGGCAATCATAACTAAACAAAGATGCGTACAAGGCGTGATAAAGGCCCACGTTGGTAAACACATCTTTAGATCGGCTTAAGACATCTTCAAGCCACTTCCAGTAAAACTCAGCAAAGACAGCTTCTTCAGTAGTTGACAAGGTGTTATTCTAAGTCATAGCTCTGCTACAGATGTGATTGCTAAGAAGCTCAAACGAAGCAGGTGGATTGTCACAAACATGGTGCGAAGGTTTCAAGATAAAAATCCTCAATGTACATGCCTTCTTCTTCATATTTGGTCTACCAAAATCTATCACCTCACAAGATACTTCAGAAGACCACGACTTAATATGCATTAAATTGTCTTTTGCAGGAAGAACAAGCACCTTAGGGCCAGTCAACGGTGCACAAAGCTTCAACGTCGTTCCCCTATCTTGCGAATCACCTTCCTTCGCAAGAATGGTGATGGTATTACTCTTAAAGTACTGAAAAATATTGTGGCTAGAACAAAACAAATAAGGCAACATAAGCATAAGAGTGGAGTGGCAAGAAAAAAAAATTGCTTCACCAAAGCAAAAGCAAGACAAACCTCGTGAGCATTGAAGGATGACGATGACAAAGTCACAACAACCAAAAGAAATCAGCCACAAAGCTTGAGTAGCACAGCAAAGAGGGCAGCTACAAGACAATCTTTCAAAGCACGCTACAGTACCAAAAAAAATTAGAATGCTACGCAATTGCACTATGCAACCCTGCAGCGATTATGCAAGCGGTTTCTTGCACTGCACTGCAACGTCATCACTTAAGGAAAACTTTGACCAAAAGGCACCACACAGCAAAACCCCACTGCAGTCTTTTACACAACACCATGAGGTAAAAAGTGACGCACTGCAACAAGCACCAAGTAGCAATTACACACGGCAACAAGCAGAAACAGTGCACGGCAAAGGTGTTTTGTGACATAAACACACACCCAATTGTCCTATAAATAAGGGTCAATTGCTTTCTAATGCTATAGGGAGAATACATAGCAAATAGCAAAAGGAAAATCAAAATAAGGAAGCATATTCCAGCTGCAACAAGGAAGCAAATTCCAAACAAAAAGGGCTAGGTGATACATGACAATAAAGGGAAAATGTTGTTTTCCTACAAAAAAAATTAAAAATTAAAAAAATCAGCAAAAAAAAGAAAAGGAAACAAAGAAATAAGGAAAGGGCTTCAAAATTTCCAAAACATCAAAGGAAATTACCCCCTTGCCTAAATTGAAAGAGGAAATCCCTCAAAAGCAAGGACAAGTTTTTAAGTTCCCCAAACCAAAAGGGAAAATGCCCTCTTGGCCGTGAAAAGGAGAAATAGGAAAGGAAAAAAAATACAAATCCGACTTACCCAAGGACAAGCATTAAATCTTTCCAAAACCTTGACGGAAATCACCAAAGCTTTCCAACATTTTGAAGGAAATCACCCTCATTACCAAAATTGAAGGTGGTTCCTACCTAAGGAAGGAAAAACATTTTTTTCCTACAACCACAAGGAAAATTTTCAAAATACACCAAATGTATTTTGTCAAAACTATGAAAAATCAATACGCACAATAAGTATGCGCCGATTTATCCATTTCCAAAATTTCTTTCAAGATCAAGCCTCTACGGCCCTTGAAGAAGAAAAAATTCATTTCTTTCAAGATCAAGCCCCTACAACCCTTGAAGAAAATTTTTTATTGCTTTCAAGATCAAGCCTCTACGGCCCTTGAATAAAATTTTCATTTCTTTCAAGATCAAGCCTCTACGGCCTTTGAAGAAAGTTTTCATTTATTCAAGAAATACGCCTCAACGACCCTCGAAGAAATGTTTCGTCCAAAAAATACGCCTCAACGGCCCTTGAAGAAATGTTTTTGTTCAAGACATACGCCTCTATGGCCCTTGAAGAAGCAAACTAATTCAAGATCAAGTCTAGACAACCCTTGAGTTAGAACATTCACATTGCAAGACTTCAAAACACGTTTGCTACATGCGACAAGTACATGCCTACAACGTACCTTGAAGTGGGGGCATTTGTAGACATTTAAATTTCGTTACATGCAAATGATGCATCACAAAGCTCCACGTGGCATATGACTCATCACAAATGGACAAATCATCAAGGACATGTGGCACAAATCAAGCAAAGGAAGCTTAAAACTTCCCCAAAATTCGGCCAAAAGGAAGAAATCTCCTTAAAATCGGCAAGGGACCCAAATTGCTCCCAAAACCGGAAAGAAAGCTAAAGCATCCTCTCAAAACAAGTAAGAATTGAAGATTGCTCGCAAAATAGGCAAGAAAGCCCTATAGATTTCGGCCAAGCAATGGAAATTGGCTGAAATTAAGACACAAAACGTGCCTAAATGTTCCCATGGACAAATCAAGACACAAATCAAAGCCAAATCCATCCAAAGGTCCCAAGTTAAGCATAAGACGACAATTTCTACATTGAAGGGTCGAAATTCTCACATTGAGAAAAACCTCTGCAAAATCTTTGAAGACTAATACATTGCTAAAGCTTTCTTCGAAGAATGTAAAGCCAAAGGCAAAGCTTTCTTTCAACTAAGGACGAAGCATTCCCTTGAAGAATCAACAAGCACTTGTGTCGATTCCTTCAAAACTTTGTTGCAAGCTTAAAACTTATAACGACGTTCGATTCAAGATAAAGTCGCCAAGACCCTAGATCCTACATCAACTCTACCTTTGTCGTAGCCCTAAACTTGAGGTGAAGACCATTCAAGCGTTGTTTCAACCTTCAAACTTGAATCAATCGTTCAATCATTCATTTGAGATTAAGTCATCGTGACCCTTGGATCAACAACCTACGCATCTACATCAAATTTGAAGACTAAATTAGAGGAAAATTGTAAACGTAGAGATTGTAACCTTACAAATTCAAATCAATACAAATCTACTTTATACACGTGTTCTCATTTCATTCGTTACCGAAAATTCATGTTTACAACATGTGCATTCCGAAATATTTCCATCAGATGGAGCTCTAAAGTTGAAAGAAAACCTAAGATCAAAATTAGGGCAGGGCCTTTCTTAAGCTGTGCAGCCTTATTCTACCCCGACCTCTTAATCGCCTAGCAAATGCAGCCTCTTCAAAAGAGCCAATGGGATTTCCTTTCCCAAGCACAAACAACCACCAATTCAAAAGAGTATTTAAGACAGAAGGGCGATTTTTGATTCTATTAATAACGAACTTAGTCCTAATTCTTCAACCAATTATCAAGCTTTCAAATCGGCATACTTGCTCGCCAATCGGTCATGTCCTTTCACTCGCCCTTTACTAATTACTAAGACTAATCCGGCTCGCTTTTTCATTCTCGCCACTCCTCAATCTCTTAAGTTTGCCCTTCAAAAGCTTGTTTGTCTTATCCTTATGATTAGTTGCCTACATGCCCGAGGGGTTTTAGAAACTTGTTGAGTTTCAACAACACTTTATTTACTAAAAGGGTCTTGCAATGAAAAATCTTTGACTAAAAAAGGAAAAGGCAATAATGCAACTTTTGATGTCCATTTTATTAGGGTTGCATTGAAAATTCTCAAGAAAATGAAAGCCTTTCGCTTTTCACGGTCATTTTCGTATTGAAAAGTTGTTGCATCCCAAAAGCCCTATATTATCAAGGGGTTTGTGCTTGTTTTTCTTATAAAGAATGAAGGACGCATGGATTTATCTGCCATCTGTGCTCGTTGGTTGCTTGCTTACGATCATCCATATGGTGGCTATATGTAAAAAATACCCATTCATTACGAAGGTTCTCTACCTTAGTAAGGATAAGTGGTGCATGTTATAGGGTCTTTGCCAAACTCAGTCATACAAGATCTAGTCACTTTGAGCAGGTTCTTGCGATGTACATAAAGGCTCAGGGTCACAATGACTATCCATTAGAATTATGGGTTAGCAGTGTGAGCTTTCATTTCCTTATCTTCAAGGTTCATTATCTCCTTCTTTCCCCTCTTAATGAGACGAAACCTTCGAATTTAAAGGTAGCTCCTGATGAATTATTTCCAACAAAAAGAGTCTGGGACTTCCTTGAGTGGTCTTGCTTAGAAACTAGATAAAGCATTGGCTTCGGTACATCCATTAGTACCAGAGACTGGAGTGTCACGAATTCACCAGATGTTCTGCATTAGTATATGAGAAATCATGAAGGATCAGACGCGAATCGAGTGAGCTTATTCACTTTGATCATCTTTGGAAGATCTATGATTTCATTTCAGAGAAGGGTATAGCTTAGAACCCACCATGTCTTTAAGAACACCTTCCTAGATTTCGGGGATGGTTACTAGGAGGAGTTTTTGGCATGGATTTCTTAGTTGAGTCCAATGGTTTAACCAGACAAAGGGATCATCATAAGACTTTAAGCGCACATGAGGCCCTTAAAGAAATTAACAAACGATATTGAACTAACTGATAAAGAAACAAACTAACAACTATCATAATGAAAGATACCAGGCATTTGTGAAAATGTCTGCAATCTCCTCATTCTACTCAGAATGAGCTCTAATTCCTATTGGTTTTGGCAGAGGCAAGAAAGAAAGAAGTTAGGATTCACCCAATCTTCCAATCAAAATCTTACACCGAGAGAGCAAAAACCTATAGGGAAATCGATCGATAGACCGTCTTTGCATCCCTAGCAATAAACCATACAAATGTCAAGAAATGGTCATACGACTAATTTAGCTATATGGACCTAGCTCAATATCAGTAGAAGATAGAGCCGCTCGCTCAACTGGGGATGATTACATGCTTGTTTATGAGGAAATGGGCAGGCTAACTCGATCGTAGAGAGAGGGAGAAGCTAGTGTAGGGACAAGAGTGACCTAGTGTAAGACAAGAGTAACCTCCTCTTTTCTTCGTAACTAGTGTTCCCCAAGTAGCAGAGCACTTATGAGTGGATGTAGTTGTGATAGCTTTTAGTTTCACTGTTTGGTATGCCAAAAGACTTTTTATAATATCTTATAAAAAGAGAGTTACTAAGAGTATTGCTAGTCGGACATTTTTGTAATTCTAGAAAAGGGATAGTAAGTCGGAGACTCCTATGGATTGATCTATAACAACTATTGTGCCTTAAGTGCCTACATTTAGACCTGTCGCAATTTAAGGTGAAGGTTCAGTTGATCTTGCCTTGTAGGTAGGCAGGCCTCAAGAAAGACCATAAACATAAAAAAAAAATAAAAAAAAAGGAACTCAAGTAGAGACTAAAAAGCATTTTCTCTTTCCTTACAGTCTAGCGATACTATTTACATTTGTAGGAATGCATAGGGTTATTTCTATAAAGCACTTTATGAGGCTTTACTACTTCCATAGGTGGCCGGATGAGCTGAATATGCAGCCAGATGAGCTAAATAGGCGATAGAAGGAGGAGCTACTAGCCTAGCTGTAAACTTAAATGTAGAGGTTGGGAAACAATGTGCAGCGCATAAATCACTGAAGAATGCCATCAGATGATCAAAAGATTCAGGATCAAGCGGAGGTTCCTATTCCACTACTAGAATGGTGATGACTTTATCTTAATTAATATCTTCCTCTTTCTTTGGTAATGGCAGTCACTTGCTTTAGCTGCCGTAAGATATTGTAGGTACTTAAATGACCAGATGCCATAAAATAGCATTACTTTATTATTCATATCAGGGAAAGTAGCAAGAACAGTGATAAGAGGTTCGTTCCCTCCTTTTTCCCTTCTTTTCTAAGAGGACAACTAAAGCAACAAAGAACTAACTGGCTGAGTGTATTCCCTCAACAACAACAACACCCAACACAATCAGGATCAAGAGTTATAGCTAGGGATTCTGTTATTAACCGCTTTAACAAAGTGCCCTTACTAGGTCCGAACTCAATGATGGAATGGCTAGGCTGGGTTGGGCAAGGGATATGAACGGCGCCTGGAATCAGAGATGAACCAAAATGTGTGTCTCCGTAAGAAACCTTGCTTGAATAAAAGTTTACAAACGTACTCAGTAAATCCTTTTTTTTTACTCACCCTTGTATTTTCTTGTTTTTTCATTCATTATGGTATTGTGCTTGATCAATCACATAAAGATTCGTGGACAAGTACAGGTGAAACCAACACTCCTCATCCAGAAGAGGAAGTTGATTTCAAGTATTCTTTGAAGTAATGCCTTCGCACTTTATTCTAGTCAATTTCTCTTTGGGCACAACTTCCAAGTTGATGGATTGAGGTGGGCTTTACCTTCACTTTTCTCATTCACTTTTCTAATTGATTTGTTACAATATAGACTGACGACATCAGCACTAGTTACACCGCTCTCATAATAATGAACCTTTCCCCATGAAGTACTTTCATTTTCTTGCATTCCAAGTGAATTCTTTTAAAAATATAAAGTCTAGCTTCGAATAATTCAAATTTATACTCCTAAATATGGAAGATATAATATCTACTTGGGATGAGCTGAGCCAATACAAAGAATCAAAAAAGTTCTGAGCTTACCTGATTAATAGGCCTTTGTACCGCACTCATCATTTAGATGGGTCCCAAAAAGCAACATAGGAAAGATAGAAGTGTGAAATTATGAAATTAAAAAATTCAAAGAGATCAGATTAGATTCGATTTGTACTGGATCTGAAATGAATCATATCTAGGCTTCTGGGTCTTTTAGTCAACTTGCTTTGGATATGGTATGAAGTATGCTAATTATTTTTAGCAAGAGGAGCATTGTTTTGAGGGAAGGAAAGCGTAGTTTTCTATTAGACAGAAATGGCTGGCTCACAATCTCTTTCTAATGTACAAATTTACCCGTAGCATAGAATTGATCGGTCAGTACATTTCTATCCATGTTGTAGGTTTTTCCTTTGCAAACTTGTTAACATATAAAAAAAAGAATAAAGAAGGATTTTAAGGGCTAACTTTGTAAGGCTAGACAAGAAGATAGCACAACTTGCCCGGTCTTCACACCCGTAAAATTTTTAACGAATGAATCGCATGGGTTGGATTGATACATCTCACACACCCCGACTCAGAATGTCCACTGGACTCTAAACTGAGTTGTGTTGGCCGACACCTAAAAGGTGACGAAACCATAAAGTATAGTGAGGTGAAAATTTTGAATAAATTTAAACCTAAAAGTGCCTAAATGGAAAAGTGCGCATGTGAGCGGGATTGAACCCAATTCACATGATGTCATAGCATAACTAATGTATTGTAAAAGTAGAATGAGAATTATACCAATGAAAGGAATATCTTATACCAATAATTGCCAAGAATCCTTGTCGACATGAAAGCTCTGCTACTAAAACTTGGAGGGGTGAAAAACAAGCGTGAGTGGGCCTAAAAATAAAGCTTTGTAAAAACCTTTTCGAAAACATAATAACCCCTTGTCGTAAAGCATGTATAGTTTCCAAATATAGCATACTACGTATAGTATGAAAATACTACCGTAGCCAACAATACCTCAAAAATGCAATACTTCATAATAATTCGAAAATAAGCATATAACTTCCAATAATCACAATATCTCGTAGAGATACACATCAACACATGATGGCACATGAGTTCATGTAGAGATATTCTGACATGTGTAGGACTGGGTGTAATAATGATTTACACTCTAGTACTACAATCACGTGAAGACTAGCACTATGCGCGTCGCATACGAGTCCTAATTGCTTATAGCAATCTAGGACATGACTAGTGTATACAATGGATCTAAAGTGAGCGTACGGTACGATGTGAACATACACGTGAAAGACAGGTCCTGGCTCGAGCCAGTACTAACACTAGTGCAGCACACAATGAACAGATAACGTAAATATGATCATGCAATAGTAAATCGATAATTCTAGTCAACATAACACTATTCATGGCTACAAATATAATTAAGGCATCCCATAATAGTACACATACATGTGCATCCCGTAGGATTTAAAATAATTTCATAAATCTCAACAGTACGACATTTCTTATAAATGTTAATTTAATTATGGCATCACAAAGAAAATTCATTATTAAGTATATACAGAAACTAAAGAAATAAATACACACACACAGACATATATATATATATATATATAACTTATTTTCAAATTATAATTCCATCATTATTTTGAATTCATTATTTTCATAACTACTACTTTTGAATGGCATAAAATTCTTACTCACAGTTAATTCATCAAATATCTCAAATCAAGGTAAACATAGATGAATCCTTCATTCAGTTTTTTCTTATTCATTTATAATAGTTGGTTTCATGGTTTAATCAATCCTGGCTATCCACCACATCAAATCTCTAGTTCAACCAATTCACATGATTTGCATCATTATTGCCCTCATCATCATCATTAGTTCCACCCCATTTGGTATCAGAGCCTAGTGAGTGGAAATTGAGTTATCATCTTTATAATCACTATATTATGTTCATCATTCAAACTCTCATTTATAGTTGATCTTATTTGTTAACTTTCTAAGTAGGATTGTTTGCTCTCAACCCAAACAATAAGGTGTGTTCCAAACAATAAGTCCATAGGATTGGCATGAGCAGATCGAATGGAAGAGAGAGAGTTTAGCAATTACGCAAGGAAGGTAAAGCTAGTAAGATTTTTGTATTTTGAAAACCTGCATTTTGAGCATTATGAGTAGATTATTTAGATCTAATTCAATAGCTAGCACTATCTTCAGATCCAGTTTAAGTAGAATTTCAAACATAGTATATGAAGAACAAAAGTTAGTGAAGGAAAAATTTTGTCCTAGCTAAGAACATGTGAGAACATTTGAACACAAAAGCAAACTAATAACACTTTAAAGTAGGCATGCATATTCTAAAACCCATGACTTTCAAAGCCTAGTGAATGGTGAACCACATGACTCTTTAACAACATTAAAGAGAAGGAAGGATTTTGAGATTCATTACCCTTGAAGCTCATCTTTGTTTAAACAAGGGATTCACCCAAGTTGAGGGCCTTCAAGTCACCTCCTAGCTCCTTAGATCTTCCTTGTGATTTTCTTCCTTTTGATACTCCTTTGCTCCTTGAGGATGTGAGGAAAGGAACTCCAAGAACACCAAAGGTTTAGTGTCTCTAAGTCTCCACACCAAGGATGAGGTGTGAAGATGAAATGGATGACTTAGAGGAAGAAAGATTGCTAACTATCCTTCCCCTAAGTGGCCGGCCTCTATGGAGAAAAAGAGAGAAAAAAGTTTCTCTTCTTTGCCTCAAGAAAACCCTAATGAGGGAATGGCTATAAAGTTGCCTTTATACCACCTTACAAGTGAGTGGTAAACTTGTAATAAGTCAATCAACTCACTCTCCTTAATGTGGCCGGTTTTAGCTTTGTTCTTGGGCTATTTTTCCATTTCATTTTAGTTGTCACACAACATAAACTCAATGGGCCTTGTGGACCAAAAACCCTTTTGGGCCCCAAAACCCAAAACTAAATTGAAAGCCCAATACGAACCTTTCATATAATTTATTGACTAATTAATTAATCTTGACCATTCTCAATTAAACCATTTAATTGTTTATCCATCTCATTTACATTTCTTCACATTCATCCTTACTCGGTGTACGATCTATTAGGTTCCAATTAGTGAGGCAGTGGGCAATTGTTACTCTTAACGATCGATTGTGAATTGAAACCACATTTCAATTCTCCTTTTGATGAAGATTAGTGTTTGCTAATCTTCAAGGCTTCAACAAACCATGAGTGACACCTAGCAATATGTCATGGCTACCCAAGCTAAGTAGAAGTGGTTGGAGAACCTATCCAGTTACAATTACAATGCAATACGGTCATTCTCTAATACAATACTCTTAATCACATCGTTTAAGTGATAGTTTGTTTCACGTCTACTATCCAATGTGATACTTCTCTATATGATGCAATTGAATATGATTTGGAACAAACTTCCTAAGTCATATTCTTATGCTTTGGCCAAAGACTCCCGAATCATATCTTAGAGTATTCTCCCTCTACCATTGAAGGTTAGAGATCCCTTGTTGTGCATTCATATGCCACATGACTAGATAGCTTGACCCCAACAATGTCGTGGACACTCACAATGAAATGCCATTGACATGATCAAAGATCAATGACCTAACCATTAGACATTTATGATGCCTCAGGTCAAATGACTACTTTGCATATTGCAACTTACGAGTTCTTACATGACATGTATGTTCAAACTCCTTATTGATCGTTGTTCAGTGTACTCAATTACCTTTTGAGCACCTATGTGTTTGTCTCAGTGTCCAACACTAAATGACTTGAGACTAGTCATACTTACGCTTGAGTTAACATAACACATACTAACGTTAGCGGATTGTCAATGCCCAATTAGCAATCCTATGGTTACAATTACATTCACATAGGTCTAGTCCAAATAGCAGTCAAACCCTTAATAAGAAGAGGCCTCAATACCTCTATTTTGTTATGCCTCCGAGATGTAAGATTCACTGACTTCAGTGATAGTATTCTTGGGATGATTGAGTCAAGTCTTTACAACAGGCCAATTCATTTTGATTGTTTCCCAGATCTCATGATAAGTCTTTCAGATCCCCACATGTTGAAAGCACTCACATTAAGCATCAAAACTTCAGGGTACCAAGTTCTTGAAGGAGTCTAACCATTAGCCTTAATTTTTAGGGTTTACTACAAACTTACAGGAACAAACATGAATTTCCAAGCCTTAGTTAAAAGTCCTATAGACCATACACTCTTGATGCAAACCAATCAAGAATATGCCAACGTCAAAATACCCAGAACTATCAAATGGTCAAATATCAATCTACCTTCAGATTGGTGCTTGATCAATGAATGCAAACCAGTAACCTTACAAAATAGCTTAGTCAACCGAGACAACATAAAACAATATTTTGACGGAATGGTTAAAATCAACTTCAACCCTTTAGCCAAAAAATCTAGTGTCCACTTACACGAGTTAGCCTAGTCACACAAATCTTTAGAGCTAAATAGAAACTCTTTTTCTGGATCCACATCAACTGATATGTTAGGTCGAGATCAAGATCTCATTAATTCCTCAGTCAACAAGAAATTAAAATCAGTTAAAACTAGCTCAGTAGTCACCCAACAAGAATTAATTAATGACTTAATCAACATGAAGTTAAAATCAGTAGAAACAACCTCCCAGGTTACTCATCCAAGATACCAACCTAACACCCAAAATCAAGGAGAACAAACTTCTCCAACAGAATCTAATTTCAAAACAAGTCAAGTCAACCACCAACTACTAGTCCCAAATAAACCATTCAAAATTCTATGGAAGAAACTTAATGTTGACATCGAAGCAATAGAAAACATTCCTAGAAGAAACATCTTTAGGGAAAAATATACAAAAGAACAAAAATTGGACATTTACAATTGAAGGGAAATTTATGAGATTTCATGTGGGATTTCTAGTGACTAGCATGCATATACAATTCAAGATTTATATACAAAAGCAACGGAAGCATGTTATCAAATAATATCAAAGCTCTAGTCATGCAAATCCCCTTCAAGATGCATAGGTTTATGTAAGATGCATCAAAAACAAATTCATATAAAAGAACAAAGTTTAGGAGTAGTTTTATACCTCTTGATCTAGATCTTAGACCAAGGATGGACCACCTCCAAGACCTTTGCTCCTTGAACTCCTTGAGCCTAGCCTCCTTCCTTGCCTTCTCCACTTTGTTTAAAATGAGTGCTCCTAGGTTCTCTTCAAGTTTCCAAAATTGAAAACCTCTAAAGATCCTCACCCACTAGTGTAGTGAGAAGGATGAAGGAATAACCAAAAGGGTGAGAAAATGATTAGCTAAATCACCCTTATGGTGGCCGGCCTTGTGTGAGTTTTGAGAGAGAGAGATGGTTTCTTCCTTTTGTGAAAAACAACACACAAAACCCTAATAAACTTTTTCACTATAAAGTTCCTTTTATAACACAAAGAAACCTAGCCAACAACTTGACTTCCTATCTCTCCTTTTCACTCTATATGGCCGGCCCCCTTAGTGTTGTTTGGGCTTTTGGGCTTTTATTTATTTCAAGTCATCCAATGCTTGAATAAAAGCCCAATGGGTTTAGGCCCAATGGGCCCAATTAAACCCGAACGTTTCTTTAAGCCCAAAACGATCTTATATCGCTTTTATGATTTCTTTAGACTTTCTAATTAATCACAACACTTAATTAATCCAATTTATTATTTCCATCATCCATTAGTTACTCACTACAAGAGTGTATTGGTGAACAATCGTTTTAGGTTCTAATTAGCAAGGCAGTGAGGTGATTGGCACCAATCCAATTGATTATATTTAATCCAATCACTTAGTGAATTAAAACTTACTTTTAATTCACCTTCTTCTTTGATGACTACAGTTAATCATCTAGAAGAACTCACAAGCCATGAGTGACATCTAACCATATATCATGGCTACCCAAGCTAATGTAGAAGTTGTTCGGAGAACCTATTCAGTTGGAATTACAATGCAATTCGATCCTTCTCTAAAACAATACTCTCAATCACATCACTAGGGTATGGATATAATATGTCAAACCCCTAATGTGATTATTCCATGTTATATGATTCAATTGAGTCGTATAGGAATGCTTTGCTTTATTACGCTTGATACTTCGGCCGAAGATTCCCGAATCATATCTTAGAGTATTCATCCTCTCATAACGAGGATTAGAGATTCCTTGTTAAACATTCACTTGCCTTCATGACTAAGTGGCTTAACCCCGACTATGCCGTGAACACCCGCGGATGGAGTGACTTTGACATAATCAAAGATCAAGTACTTAACCACAAGACAACGATGATGCCTCAGGTCAAAGGACTACTTACACTATTCTAACCATTAGAGTTACTTGCTTGACATGTGAGTAGACCTCCACGCAAGTACTCTCGTTCGATTGTGTTCAGTGATGTCATTCCCTTAATGAGCACCTACATACTTGTCTTAGTGTCACTACACGAATGGGATGAGACTTTCCATCCTTCTAATTGAAGCGGACATAGTATGTACTGGTCTATGCATTGTCAGTATCCCTCCGACAATCTTATGACCAGGAACCTTTTTGGACATGATGGTTATGTGAAGAAGGTCTCTGTAGTCTAACATCATTAGATTACTTCTTCCATCAATCCATTGTCCATGGATTCACTATTTATGACATATATCGTTTATAGAGATAGTCCTAATTAATATCTTTGCCATTTGATGTATAAGAATCATCCATACATCCATTCATTGTCTTGAAAGGTTTCTTCCAAAGATTGACTTTCAGGGCATATCTCCAACAATCTCCCACTTGCACTAAAGTCAATCACTAGTATATCTTATATATGCTAGTTGAGTGAGCTTATGCTCGTAGGTTAACTTGGTTATGCATTAATCCTTTTAATTTATAAAAGGGATTTACTTATCAAATGTTTCTAAAACATTTGATGATGTCTCTTTCTTGTGTTCTAATACTTTGATGAGACCTTGATTCCATGGCTTGAGCTATCGCCCCATTACGTCGTAGTATCCTACTAACGACCTTATGGTTTGGATTCAATCATTGGTTCTAAAAGAACCCCTTCCATTCAAAACACCTTTTGAAGCAGATCGTCATATATTTCGTTTGTATACTTTATACAAACTTTGCTCCAACCTTGAGACCATTGTAGTACAATACTTACAATACATTCATATGATTAGTACTTCATCCATTATGAAGTTCCATTTGTTAAAATGGGTTATTTTCACTTTGGTTAATAACCTAAGTGAATGCACGCTTCCAGAGTCCCACTCTGATGTTCCTTTCTTAAAGGCAATAATACTCTATCAGTTGCTTTGGTTCTGATCCTGGGATATCTTAAAGTGACAACCCATGTGGTTTTTCACCTTTGGATATCATCTCACAAGTCCATACATGTGTCCCTTTTGTGATTTTATGACACATATCGTTATAAGGATTATGAAAGTGATTTTCTATCATATAAGAAAATACTTTCTCAAATCTTCAACATTTGAGATTTAATTTCCCTATTAAACATTCTTGAGATAGCCTTGCTATATCAATAAGTCCAATTTCAAGTCTATACTTTAAAATTGACCGTGTCATGTTTTGTCAATTTTCGAGTAACATCTATGTTCTATCAAGTCTATCAAATAGACTTTATTCATATCTTTTTGCCCAAATTATGACATCACTCCCACTGGCCTTGTTGTAACTTAGCATTCATTCAAAAACTTAACGATTATATTTTCTTGATTTGAATGCATATTGCTCCCACCAACTTGTCTTGGATCTATTGACAATCATTGGGATCCATTAGCTTATTGATGATGTCTCAACAATTTTGAGACTATCAACAACGCTAGCTAACACAAGTTATTTAAACGAACATACACAAAAGAATTCCTTCTAAAGTAACTCCATTTGAAATGTGTGACTTGCTTTATCAAGCTCATTCATTTAAATTATATGGTGCCATACACCATATTACAAGTTTTAGTCATACTAAGACCTTTAATGTAGTCATATAAGAATTATCCAAGTCTTTAGTGGAAGCATGGCTCCTACTAAGGATATAGAAACTCAACCATTCCTTCTAGGTGGTTGATATAATTCTTTATCAAAACTACATAGAGCGTTATAGTTACAAAAGATGTTGAATTTGGATTGTCTTGTTGTTAAACTATATGTTGTGACTCATTTTGAAACTATTCCCTTTTGTTTCATCAACTTGTCCAAATGCTTTGTTATTAGCTTGTTCTCATAAAAGAGAATGATGGACAACTCCCAACATATAACCATTTTATGCTAGGTTGACGAAACCAACATTCATAGACTATTCTATAGAATGTTACACAACATAGAATTTTAACGTTTTGAAGAGCTTGTGTCTTTTAACAATTAAAATTACAAACTCTTAATAATAGTGAAATACTATTATTCTTTAGACAACTATAAACCAATCATATTCAAGTTTATATCCATTTTCATACCTCCCACTATTTCTCATGACTTTAATGAGAAATCACTTCATACATTCAAAATGTATAAACGTGGAGTATACGGGTAGAAGACATTGTGTAGTAGCTTTAAAACCTTTCAAGCTCGTTTGTTTCAATCTTCACTAAGTTAATGTCTCGTTATTAAGTGACTAAAGTCTTTAAACATTTTATAGATTTAGACACTTCTTTCTTGGTTTAATCACTAACACAATTGACATTTTAAAACAATTTAAAGAATGCCCAATTAGTTGTTCAAAACTACTAATTGAATCAAGAGTGATCTTGATTATTGTGGTTTAAGTGATAACCATATAAGAAACGTTTTTCTTATTACTTATATCATTATAATGTGATCTTCCTTTTCTTTAAGAAAGGAATCTCTAGACCTTTGTCAATTCATATAGAACTCATAGGTAGACAATTGGAACCAAATCTAAAGATTTATTGTATCCTTTTATGTCCTACATGTGAGATCTATCCATAATTGATAAGTCTAAAGTTTGGTTATCACATTACAATAAGTGATATAAATCTTGTATCTCAACTAGGATACAACAAGACAATATTCAATTCATAACACTACTTTAAGGAAATAATATATTAGAAGGCATTCATCACATTACATTGATATGATAATTCAAACATTCATAATGTTTAATACAAAAAGAATTAGCTCTATACATTTACAGACTAATTATATACCTTCGTGTAGGCACTAATAGTGGTCTTCCATCATATGAAGCCACATTATAAGTTCTTAACAAAATAAGAAAGTTTAAAGACTATCTTTAAATGCCTAACAAACTTCCTAAGTAGTAAGCAAAAAAAAAAACATAGTGGCCGAACCCTTCTCCACATTTTTCCTTGCTTGTTCCTCTTCTACTTGGCTCCTCCACCTATATACAATTATACAAGTGATTAGCCCTTTATATCAAATATAAATTTTAGAAGATCTAACAATTAGAATTGACAATAAGAACATAAACCATACCTTGTGGCTTGTCCTTAAGAGTTGCAAGGTATAACCTGCAATTCCTCTTCTAATGCCCCTCATTTCCACAGTGGTGGCAAGTCCCCTTGGGCTCCTTTGCCTTCTTTTTCCTCACTCCTCCTTGCGGCTTACGAGTGGGAGACTTCTTCTCCTTCCCTTTGCCTTTGCCTTGCGGCTTGGCTTTGGAAGAGGATGGCTTGTTGTAGGCTACTGCAGCAGTCCCTACAACGTTCTCTTTCTTCATAGTCTTCTTGGCAATTACTAACATGTTTAGTAACTCAGAGAGAGTACTATCCATCTTATTCATATTGTAGTTCATTACGAACTGCGAGAATGAATCAGAAAGAGAAGCCAATATGAAGTCCTGGGCCAATTCCCCGTCAAGTGGAGTACCTAGGTTCTCCAATTGTTCAATGAGTCCTATCATCTTCAGTACATGTTGATGCACTGGAGCCCCCTTGACCATCTTGGTCTTCACAAGTTCACTGACAGTGCTAAAGCGACGGTTGCGCGTCCCTTCACCATATAACTCTGTAAGATGGAGTATGATGGAAGATGCACTGTCCATGCCCTCGTGCTGTCTCTGTAGCTCCTCATTCATGGAAGCCAACATATAGCACTTGGCTTGTGTATCCTCCTCAACGTGCTTGTCATACTTAGCACGTTCATCCTCAGTGGCCTCGGGGCCGAGAGTTATGTGAGGTGGAGCCTTGTCTAGCACGTAAACAATCTTCTCCAATGTTAGGAGAATCTTGACATTATGATACCATGATAGGAAATTGTGCCCCTCTAGGCAATGTTTGTCAAGTATTTTCGCTAGTGTGCTTCCAACCATATCAAAATACATAAACAATAAAATAATTAGTTTGATTGTTGATTAAGTCAAACGATTCGGGTCTTTAAACCGAATGACACCACCCACCATTTTTGGCAAATTCCATATCCCTCAAGATGGAATCCGGGAGATTTCAAAGAAAGCTCCTAACGGGTTACGGGAGGCTCACTATTACCAAGCCCACCTCACGATGATACGATGTCGGCTAGCAAAAATAATAATGAGAGGGTACAAGTACCCATTCACAACAACCTCTTGTGATTACCCATCTTTTTGGCCTCTAGAGAAAAATGCCTCACGATGATACGATGTTGGCACCTTTTCTTTTAGTTAAGTTTTGACCCACCATGCCGGTTTAGATAGGGGTTCAAGTATGACCTCACGATGATACGATGTTGGCCACACTCGTTGCCTACCTTCACCTCATCAAATGTTTTAAATAAACTCCTCCTGAGTATAAGCATGCACTTTGCACTCCCCGATGATAGGGTGAAGGCGGTGTACAAGTCATAAACGATTGGAGCCTACCATGGTGGAAGGCCACGAAAAAGTGTTCAAAGCACTCTTACGCTTTCAACTTAATATTGTATGTTGGTTGAGGGATTTTAAGGTCTCATCAATGTTTATTTATTTAATCATATTCAAATAAATTGTCCTATTATAACTATTAGTCCAAAGTTAATGAAATTAGTAGCATATGATATCCCCACTATTTGTTTTCATAAAACAAATCAATATCAAAACATTTTTCAAAATATTGGAGATATATATAACTACTAATTGTATTCATTATAGTTTAGTAGCGTATGATACTCCCACTATTTGTTTTAAGAAAAACAAATCAATATCAAAAACGAATTTTTCAAATATTGGAAGTAACTACTACTACTACTACGGTTTTTGTATTCCTTTGAAATTGGACTTTATAGTTATCTTAGGCTCTTGGATGACCATGGACTTATTGGGTTATTGCAACAACGAGCCAACATTGTTGAATAAGAACTCGGGGAGGTTGTGTCAATTTAATTATGTGCTTTTCAATCCAATTAAAACATTTTCATTGAGCCATTAGAAATGAAAGACAATCATTCATTGCTAATTAGGGCGTTGGACCCATTTAATCTTTAATCTCATGTCAAAACCCTCTTTTAGTTATGTCTCCTTACCAATAGTTAAAGAAACTCTAGTCTAGCACTAGAGGGAATCAACTAACTAAAAGAGATTAAGAAGTAATAGGAATTACAAACCGATTTGCACAAATTCCTACAAATTACACATACTAAGAGGGAGAGATAGATTAATGTCCTAGGTGACAAGGTCCAATTGAAACAGTAATTAAAACACATTCCCAAGGTTCAAACAATTTGAGTTTAGCGCCTTATCTCATAGCTCAATTATCGTTTAAGGCATAAGTCCATAGTCGTCCATTTTTCTAACTACTTAATCACATTAAATAATCATATGGAATGCAACATAAACAATTAGATTTAGTGCATATGGGCATAATAATATTATGAGTTTAAACAACCAATAAAATTAAAATCAAATATTTTAACTTTTTATATGGATGGGGCCTATTATGCAAATATGAAAAGTTAGGGGTCAAACCGTAAATACTTGAAAGTAAATATCAACTTTTCAAAGATTACAAAATAGCCCCACAAGTGGATAAATCCACTAGGGAGGCCGGCCACTTAATGGGGATGGGAGGTTTCTTACACAACATGCATTAATTCAACATTATGAAGAAAAAATTAAATTTTGCTTGTCACTTGGTTTTGCTTTAAGGACTTTAAGAAAAGGATGATGGAAATTCACCTAGTCAAGTCTAGGATTGAATTAAATTTTTGGGAAGGCTATGGATGGTATGTGCATCATCCAAAACCTCAAAACAATGTATGAACACAAAAGAAAACCATTTTCACCAAAACCAAAACCATGAACACCAAGAACAAAACCATGAACACAATTTCAAGATTTGTACATTCTTGATGATTTTTCAAACCCAAAAACAAAAGTGACAAGAACTCTTCTTTCTAGCTTTAAAAGGATGTGAGAGTGGTTTACAATAAAACACAAACACAACCCAAAACCACCCCCAAAACCGTGCCCTCCCATTTGGAATAAAAACCCCAAATTTTAGTTCTAAACTCAATCTTCATTCATGCATTCAAAACACTTTTGCATGCATATCTTTTCAACTATTGATTTACATTTTTCAACCATTGAAAAACAAAAGATAAACATACTTTGAATGAAGCAATAATATATCATACATAAAATTAAAACCCATATGCATAAAATCCAAAAGGACATATCTTACATAAACCTTTGGCTCTGATACCACTTGAAGGGAAATTTATGAGATTTCATGTGGGATTTCTAGTGACTAGCATGCATATACAATTCAAGATTTATATACAAAAGCAACGGAAGAATGTTATCAAATAATATCAAAGCTCTAGTCATGCAAATCCCCTTCAAGATGCATAGGTTTATGTAAGATGCATCAAAAACAAATTCATATAAAAGAACAAAGTTTAGGAGTAGTTTTATACCTCTTGATCTAGATCTTAGACCAAGGATGGACCACCTCCAAGACCTTTGCTCCTTGAACTCCTTGAGCCTAGCCTCCTTCCTTGCCTCCACCACTTTGTTTAGAATGAGTGCTCCTAGGTTCTCTTCAAGTTTCCAAAATTGAAAACCTCTAAAGATCCTCACCCACTAGTGTAGTGAGAAGGATGAAGGAATAACCAAAAGGGTGAGAAAATGATTAGCTAAATCACCCTTATGGTGGCCGGCCTTGTGTGAGTTTTGAGAGAGAGAGATGGTTTCTTCCTTTTGTGAAAAACAACACACAAAACCCTAATAAACTTTTTCACTATAAAGTTCCTTTTATAACACAAAGAAACCTAGCCAACAACTTGACTTCCTATCTCTCCTTTTCACTCTATATGGCCGGCCCCCTTAGTGTTGTTTGGGCTTTTGGGCTTTTATTTATTTCAAGTCATCCAATGCTTGAATAAAAGCCCAATGGGTTTAGGCCCAATGGGCCCAATTAAACCCGAACGTTTCTTTAAGCCCAAAACGATCTTATATCGCTTTTATGATTTCTTTAGACTTTCTAATTAATCACAACACTTAATTAATCCAATTTATTATTTCCATCATCCATTAGTTACTCACTACAAGAGTGTATTGGTGAACAATCGTTTTAGGTTCTAATTAGCAAGGCAGTGAGGTGATTGGCACCAATCCAATTGATTATATTTAATCCAATCACTTAGTGAATTAAAACTTACTTTTAATTCACCTTCTTCTTTGATGACTACATTTAATCATCTAGAAGAACTCACAAGCCATGAGTGACATCTAACTATATATCATGGCTACCCAAGCTAATGTAGAAGTTGTTCGGAGAACCTATTCAGTTGGAATTACAATGCAAGTCGATCCTTCTCTAAAACAATACTCTCAATCACATCACTAGGGTATGGATATAATATGTCAAACCCCTAATGTGATTATTCCATGTTATATGATTCAATTGAGTCGTATAGGAACGCTTTCCTTTATTACGCTCGATACTTCGGCCAAAGATTCCCGAATCATATCTTAGAGTATTCATCCTCTCATAACGAGGATTAGAGATTCATTGTTGAACATTCACTTGCCTTCATGACTAAGTGGCTTAACCCCGACTATGCCGTGGACACCCGCGGATGGAGTGACTTTGAGATAATCAAAGATCAAGTACTTAACCACAAGACAACGATGATGCCTCAGGTCAAAGGACCTTTGACATAATCAAAGATCAAGTACTTAACCACAAGACAACGATGATGCCTCAGGTCAAAGGACTACTTACACTATTCCAACCATTAGAGTTACTTGCTTGACATGTGAGTAAACCTCCATGCAAGTACTCTCGTTCGATTGTGGTTAGTGAACTCATTCCCTTAATGAGCACCTACATACTTGTCTTAGTGTCACTACACGAATGGGATGAGACTTTCCATCCTTCTAATTGAAGCGGACATAGTATGTACCGGTCTATGCATTGTCAGTATCCCTCCGACAATCTTATGACCAGGAACCTTTTTGGACATGATGGTTATGTGAAGAAGGTCTTTGTAGTCTAACATCATTAGATTACTTCTTCCATCAATCCATTGTCCATGGATTCACTATTTATGACATATATAGTTTATAGAGATAGTCCTAATTAGTATCTTTGCCATTTGATGTATAAGAATCATCCATACATCCATTCATTGTCCTGAAAGGTTTCTTCCAAAGATTGACTTTCAGGGCATATCTCCAACAACAATAAATGGACCAATTTCATGAAACAATACAGAATTAAAATATTTTTCTTCGATTTCGTGGAAAAACATTACGAGTCTGAAAAGAAGTTAGAAGTCATCACCAAAGAAAATTGGGTTAAAGGAGACAAAACCATAGTCTTTTCTAGTCACCCTCCACGAGAAACAATTTTAATTACAACTGCAAACACACAGGTACTAGCCACCCATTTCAAACTTCCCAAAGAAGATGCAGGACTCAAGCATGTCATTGACCAAAACAATTTCACAAACCAAAGTCTACACACCATAGGAAAACAGCTAGATAAAATAGAAACAAAAATAGACAGACTTTCACATCCCAAACCAACAATTAAGGAAAAACTCTTAGTCAACTTCCCAGAATCTTCCTCTAGCACAACCGCTTTGAAAACACTTTCCACAAGTTAAAAAATAGATCAAATGTTTCAAGAATTAAAACAAGAAAAAATAGTCAATGTCTTGCCATCCAGAAGAATCTCAAGCAGAAACAACTTCTGCATTATGGGATTTAGAAGGTGTAAGTGAAACGAGTTCAATTAAGAAAGTAGAAGAAGCTTTTCAAAATCTTGAACTAAAACGAATCACAAATAAAATAGTCAACCCAACAACTCTCACCAAAAATTGGTATCCAATGCCAACACCTCTGGATATTCAATTTGAGGAAAGAAACATTCAAAACCAATTCTCAGTCTCAGCTGATAAACTCTATGAATGGAACATAGATGGATTATCAGAACAAGAACTTCTAAATAAACTACAACATATCTCCATGGTTGCTAATAGTTATATTACCAATCATAACCTCAGTCAAACCCAAGTTGTCGACCTTTTGGTCACTAGATTTACAGGAATGCTCCATTCCTGGTGGGAAAAACATCTTACTGAACAATCCAGAAATGAAATAAAAAATGCAGTCAAAAGAGACAAAGAAGGAACACCTATTTTTGATGAACATAATGGAAGAGGAGTTCCAGATGCAATCACTGAATGGAAATCTATGAGATTCATGTGGGATTCTAATGACTAGCATGCATATACAATTCAAAATTTATATACGAAAGCAACGGAAGCATGTTAACAAATAATATCAAAGCTATAGTCATGCAAATCCCCTTCAAGGTTCATAGGTTTATATATGATGCATCAAAACATTTAAGTAAAGAACAAAGTGTAGGAATAGATCTATACCTCTTGATCTGGATTTTAGACCAAGGATGGACCAACTCCAAGCCCTTTGTTCCTTGAACTCCTTGAGCCTAGCCTCCCTCCTTGCGTCCTCCACTTTGTTAGTATGAGTGCTCCTTTGGTTCTCCTTTAGTCTCCAAAGTAGAAGACCTCTAAAGATCCACACCCACTAGTGTAGTGAGATGGATGGAGGAATGACCAAAAGGGTGAAAAGATGATTAGCTAAAATCACCCTTAAGGTGGCCGGCCTTTGGTGTTGAAGAGAGAGTAATTTTCTTTTTTCTCTTTAGTTGTTTTGAACACACAAAAACCCTAAGTAAAAATATCTCTATAAAGTTCCTTATATAGACAAAAAGAAACCCAGTCAACAACTTGACTTTCACTCTCTCCCTTTCCCTTTAAGTGGCCGGCCTTTAGTGTTTTGTTTTGGGCTTTGGACTTTTATTATTTCAAGTCATCCTATGCTTGAATAAAAGCCCAATGGGTCTAGGCCCAATGGGCCCAATTAAACCCGAACGTTTCTTTAAGCCCAAAACGATCTTATATCGCTTTTATGATTTCATTAGACTTTCTAATTAATCACAACACTTAATTAATCCAATTAATTATTCCCATCATCCATTAGTGGTATCACTACAAGAGTGTATCGGTGTACAATCATTTTAGGTTCTAATTAGCAAGGCAGTGAGGTGATTGGCACCAATCTAATTGATTATATTTAATCCAATCACTTAGTGAATTAAAACTTCCTTTTAATTCACCTTCTTCTTTGACTACTACATTTAATCATCTAGAAGAACTCACAAGCCATGAGTGACATCTAACCATATATCATGGCTACCCAAGCTAATGTAGAATTTGTTCGGAGAACCTATTCAGTTGGAATTACAATGTAATTCGATCCTTCTCTAAAACAATACTCTCAATCACATCATTGGGGTATGGGTATATTATGTCAAACCCCTAATGTGATTACTCCTTCTTATATGATTCAATTGAGTCGTATAGGAACGCTTTCCTTTATTACGCTCGATACTTCGGCCGAAGATTCCAGAATCATATCTTAGAGTATTCTTCCTCTCTTAACGAAGATTAGAGATTCCTTGTTGCGCATTCACTTGCCTTCATGACTAAATGGCTTAACCCCAACTATGCCGTGGACACCCGCGAATGGGGTGACTTTGACATAATCAAAGATCAAGTACTTAACCACAAGACAACGACGATGCCTCAGGTCAAAGGACTACTTACATTATTCCAACCATAAGAGTTACTTGCTTGACATGTGAGTAGACCTCCATGCAAGTACTCTCGTTCGATTGTGTTCAGTGAACTCATTCCCTTAATGAGCACCTACATACTTGTCTTAGTGTCACTACACGAATGGGATGAGACTTTCCATCCTTCCAATTGAAGCGGACATAGTATGTACCGGTCTATGCATTGTCAGTTTCCCTCCGACAATCCTATGACCAGGAACCTTTTGGACATGATGATTATGTGAAGAAGGTCTCTGTAGTCTAACATCATTAGATTACTTCTTCAATCGATCCATTGTCCATGGATTCACTATTTAGGACATATATCGTTCATTGAGATAGTCCTAATTAGTATCTTTGCCATTTGATGTATAAGAGTCATCTATACATCCGTTCATTTGTCCTGAAAGGTTTCTTCCAAAGATTGACTTTCAGGGCATATTTCCAACAATCACCACCTTACTTTTCACAATCATATAACACTACATAGTAACTTAAGATGTCCAACCCTAAGTGATTTTAGGTGGTATAAAGATGTTTTCATGTCCAAAGTCATGCTTAGAGAAGATAGTAATCAACCATTTTGGAAAGAAAAATTCCTTAATGGATTACCAAATTTATAAAATCAAAAACGTTTTAGTTAATGAAGAAGGTATCTTACCATATCACACCCTTACTTATGGAAATATTATTAATATTATCCATAAAGAAGGATTGAAAATGTGTATTGATATGAAAATTACAAAACAAGTCAACAAAGATAAGTCAATAGCCAAATACGAATTAGGTAAGGAAACCCAGAAACCCAGAAACCCTGAAGAAGGTATCTTACCAATGTGTATTGATATGAAAATTACAAAACAAGTCAACAATGAAGAAGGTATCTTACCATATCTCTCCTTCTTCGTACAGACCAACCCAGAAACCCTCTCAAACCTTGTAGACCGAAGGTTTTAAGATCACCATTGTGTTTGTGAGGACCATGCGAGTTCAAAGGTACCATTTTCAGGTAAGGAAACCCTCGAAAACCCGTGAAAATCCTAGCTTCGATTTGAGGTACTATTCATGTGGACGTAAAATCTTGTGTTTCAGGGAATTTTAAGGACATAAGGAGCTTTAGGAGGTCTTCACGAGGCTCAGAGTAGTTCGTTGGAAGAAATTGGACGTCGGGATAGCTAGTTTCGAAGTTGGTCGGTTTTCTCAAATTTCTCCGACAAGAATTCGTGGGTTACAGGTCCTCAAACAGGTATAACGTTGTTCCTCTCATCTCCAGCTTTCCAAAGGTGCAAATTTCATAGAAAATGGTGAAGAAACGAGTGAGAAAATAAGATTTTTCGAAATCCCCAGTTTCCGACGACGGCGACGGCCGCCAGGGATTTAGGAAGAAGACGACGGAATATTTCGTCAGAATTGATGGAATATTCTGACGCTATCAGTTAGAGTTAACAATTACCATTGGGTTTTAACGGAATATTCCTAACAGTAGTTAGAGAATCCGTCAGGATTCCCTGCGCATGGCCGCGCGTGTTACCGTACACTCGCCAGCGCGTGGCCGCGCGTGAGGGTCAGAAAAATATTCTAAAAATTTAGGAATGATCATGAGGTTGTGTAGGTCACTGTGGCATATTCAAATACCAAAATTGAGCATTGTATGAGAAGTTATTAGCTAGTTTTGCCTATGTGCTTTAAATAATGTTTTTATATTTAATTCGCATATAGGTGAGACTTATCCTGAGGACGGGCGTGTTCAAGGGCGACTCGGGGGCTACGACCCTTCGACATACCAGTGAGCGGGCTTTTGTTTTTAGTATATATTAATATACTTGATATTTTCCCAGAAAATATGTTTAAATGAGAGTATGCCTTGAATGCCATGCATATAAATTATATTTCATATATGAATTGGTATATGATGCATTATATATAATTATGGTGTTGTGGACACTCAGGTAAGCTCATGTGAGTTATGTTTGGTTATGTGAATTATCAATGGTGCGATATGTGATTGAATAATGTTGAGCTCATAAGACTGCACTTAGGGTGATTAAGATTTAGCCAGAGATATGGCACAGGCCTGAAAATGTCACCTCCCACACCATATGCTCACATTGGATCCAAATTAGGTGCACAGTCCTGTCATATAGACCATCTTAGGTGATTCCGACTCGTAGGTGACTAGTGATTTATCGCCCAGCTATTATGTGTAAGTAGTTTTGAGCATGATTATATTACACCCATTATTGTCATATAGACCTTTTCATTTGGTTCTGACTGTTGTGCAGTTTAATGTCGTATAGGTCATTGTAGTAACTCCGGCTAGATTGACTTTCGAGCTTTGAATTCAGCCGTACAGACTACCACAGGGGTTCCGGCTATCATGTTATATTTATATGAAATTATTCTCACCTGAATTGCTTACTTTGTTATATCTTGCCATGGCATACATATGAATATGATATTGTGAAGCATGATTTCAATTAATATATTTACATATATATTTATGTATATGCTTATCTTCTAATTCTGGGAAAAATTATACATGTTTTACAGTGAGGGGTTAGAAATGTTGATAAATGAAATGGTTTTGTAAAACATTTGTTTTTGCCCACTCACGTTTCCTATTTTGCGCCCCTCCAGGTTTTAGGTAAGCTTGCTGTCAGTGGCCTTGAGGATTTCGACGGTTCTGACATATCTAAATAACAGTAGGACATTCCTGGTACTGTATAACTAGTACTTGTCCTACTGGACTGCACCTAGACTTATTATGCTCTTATTAGGAGTATTTACTTTTGTAACTGACTCCTAACACTTCCTGTTTTCTAGTGCACTCTAGTAGTTTTGGTTTTTAAATATTTGTATATTTCTTATCTTAATTGCTTCCGCACTGTGCACATGGCTACGTCACCCTCACGTGACAGCCAGCATGCCTTGATCTCGGTCGGGGTGTGTCAGTTTGGTATCAGAGCCTAGGTTTAGCAATCCTGTATAGTTTTTGAATATTCTAATCCTTGTGATGTCTTCTGTCAGAACTATGCCGCCTCATAGAGAGCCCCGTCACTCAGTAGAGCCTAGTTTCCCCAATATTGCTCAGTTAGGGGAAGCTATAGTTACTGCCATTCAGTCTGCATTCCATCCTCCTCAAAGGACTCATTTTGAGACTGTGTATAATCTCAAGCTAAATCACTTCATAGGAAATAAAGGACATGAGGGAGCGGAAAATGGCTTAATCATATCGAGAAGACCTTTCTTGTGATGCAAAGTCAGGGGAATCTTTCTCCTGATAGGTGGGTCGAGATGACTACCTGGTTTTTGGGAAAGCAACCTGCATCCTGGTGGAGACAAGAGTCTTACCAGTTGACCCCAGCGGAGATTGCGGACTGGGAGTATTTAAAGAGTTGTTTCGAAAAAGGTTCATTCCTCCTGAGTACATTGATCGTAAGAAACAAGAGTTTACTCATCTGAAGCAAGGAAATATGTCAACTGATAAGTATTATAGGACGTTCACTAATTTGTCGCGTTATGATCCGGAAGTTACTGCTAATCCTGTCGGGATTTGTCACTGTGCACATGGCTACGTCACCCTCACGTGATGGCCAGCATGCCTTGATCTCGGTCGGGGTGTGTCAGAAACCCTTAGGAAAATTCCACTCCAAAAACCAAGAACAAAAAGGAAATTGCTACAAGTGTGGCAAATTCAGTAATTATGCAAACAAATGAAGAATCAAGAAAATTATCAATTAGTTGAAAATCTCTGAGGAACAGAAGACCCAGCTACTTCAAGTCTTAGAGTTAAGAGACACAAACCATAGTCAATCTAAAGACGATTTAGATTTTAATTCATCTTCTTCCAATAATTCCTCAAGTAGTCTTTGATCCCCTGACATTAAGATAGGGTGTACAGATGCTTGTTCTAAAAAGATTTCAGTCCTCAATAAACATGAAGATATTCTTATTGAGTTAATCAGTAAAGTAGATGACCCTAAGTTAAAATTATTTTATTTAAAAAAGTTTAAGAAGTTAGTCTCCCAAGAAGAAGCCAGTACTAGTCAACCACAAGTAACCCCAAAAATCTGTCTTATTTTCAAATTATAATTGCATCATTATTTTGAATTCATTATTTTCATTATGAATATTTTCATAACTACTAATTTTGAATGGCATAAAATTCTTACTCATAGTCAATTCATCGAATATCTCAAATTCAAGGTAAACACTGATGAAAAGTTGAAGCCGTTCAGACTAGGAAAGTTGGAGTCTCCGATAGTAATCGCACCTAAGCATAATATTGGGACTCATTAGTAAAACTCAACTAAAATGATTAAATTTGGAAAAACAAAGTGCGGATTTGGAATCAGGGCGTCAAAATACGCTAAGAAGGGTCCCGACAATTTTCGTAAAAAGTCAAAGAAAAGTCAACGATCAACCCCAAAAAGTCAACCGAGACACCGAGCTAGTCAACTACGTTAAAACTTTGAAACTTCACTAAACAGATGCCAAAATCGGACCCGGGACATTGAAATTTCAACTAGAAGGTTTCCGAGAAAATTTCAAAAAAGTCAACAAAAGTCAACTAACGGTCAACAGTTAACTTTAACGAAATATTCCATTCTCAGACGTAATATTCTGTTAAAGTTAACTAGAAGGTTAAGGGAATATTCCCTCTAAATTCGTAAATGGATCCGAGTCAGATTCGGGTCGGGTCGAATCCAAGTTAGGTTTAACAGGTCTTGGGCTTAGGCTGGTTCTCGGAATTAGTTTGGGCCCCTTTTTTCTTTTCTTTTTTTTCTGTATCGGGTTGAGTTAACCCGTTTGGGCTTGCGAGTCGCACCTGCAGGACCCAATGAAGAAGAAGGCCATATCTCGTAGGATTTGGCCGGGAAACCTCCCGAGCTTGATTTTTAACCATTTCAATCCAAATTTAAACCAAAATAAAGGTAAAAGGGTGAGGGAAACGAATCTACCTTACCCAAGTAAAATAGGTGGCCGGAGATGCCTGAAAATCACCTACAAAAATTGCAGTTTTCACTAGAAAACTGGGGAAGTCTGCTTGAGTTAATATTTGCACTAGATCGTCACCAAAACATGTATTCAACTAAGAAATTGAATCAGAACGTCAAAGAGGAAGAAATCGAAGGTATTTCGAGTGTTACCTCGGTCGAAAAAAATCAAGAATCCGTTGAAATTCTCGATCTCCTATTTCTTTGGTTTGAGTGCGGGCCCGAGGGTTAGTTCGACTTTTTGGGCTCGAGGAGAGAGAGATAGGACGAGGTGATAGTTTGGGTTGTGGTGGCAGTGCTCACCGGAGTGGGGAGTTGGTGACAGTAGCGTTGCCGTTGATGTTGCAAATGAGAGACTCAGGAGAGAGGTGAGGAAAGTGAGGGAGAAGAGAGAGAGGAATCTTAATAATTTTGGGGATGAGTGACACATGGAAACAGAGGAGAGGAGAGTTTGGTGTGGGTGTAGGCCCTATAGGCCAGAAAATATTAAAATAATTAAAATATCCCACCAGAAAAATATTAAAATAATTAAGGACCAAAATTCAAAAATACAAAATTACTAAAGTACCCTCACACTCATGTTTCCATAAAATCTTCGTTGTAACTCCGACTTCGGTTACGCTTACGCCTACACGTTCATGTTGTTGAGTACTTCGAGAATACAGTAAAATAATAGCCCATACCTGTCATGAAATGATGGTCAAAGAAAGTCACTCTTTAAAATTAATAAAATCGTAAAATGAAGGACTGGTTGTTACAATCTACCCACCTTTAAAAAATTTCGTCCCCGAAATTTGAATTAAATTGCTATACATAAAAATACTTTGAAAGATAGGAAGAAAATATATATAAAGAAGATATCAAGTCAAAGTGGTTGCATAAAAGAGAATGCCCATCGCGATCGGATGCCAATGATTCCTCTTTCATGCTCCCAAACTCAAACTTTCCTTCTCCTTCAACATAATACTATAATATAATACCTTTATAAAAAATAGAGTTAAAATATTTATATATATGTATAAGATCAAGTCAAAAATACATACATAATAACGTAAAGTTAAAATAATTGTATTAAAATCAAAACTAAACATAGAAATGATTTTCACCTACGCACTCGTGGCGTCATGTACTCCGAGGATATATGTGTCATATCTTTAGGTCAAGCCCAAATAATAAATAAATAAATAAAATATTAACGTAAACGAGCCTACTTGCCCACTTGCTTAACAAATCCAACAAATAAGTTATCGATATTACAGTTTGCAGCTCGCAACACCGACAACTCACTGTTGTCTCAACAAGCAAGTAATAAATTTCTAAGGGTGCAATATTACCATATTGCCTCTCATTGGAAAATACACATAAATCGTCCAATTAATGTCTTGATCGCGCTCACGCACTAACCTCTTAGGCGACATCATCAAAAGTACATAATTTCCTATATCGTAATCTCGATCATTCGAATACCTGATTGTTATACTCCTTTATCTATCGAGTACTATCCGCTTAATTCTCTATACAACATCTCTAATGATGCCATACCCAGCAATGGAAATTGTAACCGTAGTTACATGGAACTCTAACAAAGATAAGTGTCTGTTACAACTATACTAAGTATGTAGAACAAACAGACGCAACATGTTCTTTAGTCTGGATAGTTCATTCAGACTGGCTGTTTGTTTGAGGGTGAAATGTGGTACTGGACAACAACTTAGTACTCATATCCTTCAAGAAGACTTCCTAAGACTTGGAAGTGAAATGCGCATCACAGTGACGTGCACCATGTAGCCAAACAATGTAGTTCACAACGTTATAGCGAGCTGATTCATATTGACTCTCTCTCGGATTTAAAGAAAAACTATGTTGAGAATGCTAAAAGAACATTCAAGAACTTGAGGGCCAAAACAAGTCCATTAAATCTATAATAAAAGGTAACTAGAATGAATGCATGACATCTCACTACAACAGTAGCTTCTGAGAGATTCAATCACCAATAATAAAGATTTGTTCAGCAAAATATTTGTTGGGTGGTTGAGGAATTAATGGTCACGAGTAAAATTTCAAGGTCCGATCGATTCTCCTAGGTGGTCTGTCTACATCAAAAATAATTCGAAGGGCAGTGGGGTAGACACATACCCACGGTTGACTGAAATGCTTTCCAGCACAAGAAGATGAAAATGGAATCACAGTCAGAGTGGATGTTGATCGAAACACCAGAAAATCTGATAAATTCAAGAATGAGAAATGTTACTAAGTGTTCTAAAATGTAGTCCCTCTAAACCAATATAAAGTAAGCAGACTTGTCAAGTCGGTCGATAATCATCGAAACATTATCATAATATCCACATGTACAAGATACCTCATACCAGGAGCTTATGGTGATATTTCTCTATCTCCATTCGAATACAAAAAGTGATTATAACCACTCAAATGATTTTTTGATGATTTATAACCATTCGTGAATTCTAGCTGAAATGAAATAGGACAAGCTGAAAGTGTTCAAGGGTAGATATGTCTTTTGCTACAGTAAACGATAACTACGTTTGCACAACTAGGGTGATACACGATGGTGCAATCGTAGGTGTTAATTTGGTTCTTCCATTGTAGCTGTTAGAAATTTAGTTCCTTTTAAATAAAGACGGTAACCGTTGACTCTAGGTCATGAGTAAGATGGTTCATTTCATACGGTTCCAACCGTTAGGAACATAAGCAACACGCCATTATGCTGCATCACACAGCCAAAACATCCAAAGAAAACATCATTGTGGATTTCAAAATGATCAATGTCATCGAAAGGTGTAAAACAAAGGTGAGGTGAGACAACAATTCGGTGGTCAAAAACTTTATTCATAGTCAACATCACAAACTAAACCTTTCCTCGGTCGACAAGTGAGGAGAAACGCTATAACTGAAAAATCGCTAATAAATCGTCAATAGAAATCGAGAGGATTTCAACTTTCTTCCGCTACAACCTTTTGGGCAAATGAAAATAATATCATATGCTAGATCACATGTCCCAAGAAAAGTACTTGATCTAAACAAAGTTACACTTGAGGAACTTAGTATAAAGTTGACTGTCGATGTTTTGAAAATTTAATTTTGTTGCTGAAGTAGGTGAGAAAGTCGTCAATAAGACTACTATGAATACATTAGGCTAAGGAAGAAAACTCAGGCTCGAAAAGTTGGTCAGGTCGACCATCAATTTGAAGTATGGGTTAACGGTTTTAATCGTCACAGTTGAGTTGCTAAAATCTAGGTACGATCCTAAGGTTCAGTCTTTTGCCTTCACGGATAGGTTTGAGGTTCCCTAAGGTAAAGTGTTGGGTTGGGTAAATTCCAAATCAATAAGCTGTTACAACTAAGTTTTCTCAAGGTCGAAGGAGTCGTTCGAAATAATGCAAAGAGGATAAGTGTGGTATTAGAATGGTGGATCGATGGTGTACTCTATTTGCTGCATCAGTGGTATCCCAAATAAAATTTTGAGAGATGACGCCAAAGATATTCATCCTCGAAACATACCATACTACCTCCCTTCTATATACCACGTACTAGAAGGTTTTCACAACTTTCTCAATGCTCATTCCACTCTTACAGCAAGAAACTAACTCACACTTTAAACTAATATTTGGTTATGGAAGTGATCATAAAGATGATTGGTAGTTGAAAAATGATAATTTTTTGTCAATGCTTCACCAAAGGGATAATTACGATGTAGTCAATTCGTATATTGGATAACGTGGAAATCCATGATATCCAACGAAATGGATTGACTGGCATCATTAGATAGGTAAAAAGAATGGTGCATCCACCGTATTCACACGGGACAAGACAAACTTTGCCTCGTGGTATTAGGATTCCCAAAACTTACTCAACTAGGGTAATAGGTGATTGAAATATTTGAATAGCTACAGATGATACGATGAATTGAATGATACCCAAATTAAACAAAGTCCTAATGAAGGTGTCCTAAATTCGTACTCGAGACTAGTTAGGAATGTTCTGCTTACCTAGGTGGGTGATGTGGTTAAAATAACTACAAGTTTATTATCCTTCTACAAGGCTAGCACCTAAGTTTCCATGATTTAATTTCTTCGGCCTAGGTTGTCACTGTTAATTAGTCTATCAGTCACACAGCTAATTAACATATTTATAATATTTTGATATTGTTCGTTACCCTGAAACTGTGAACCGGCGCTCTAGAACAAAGGTATCACTCCCAAATATTAGCATGTGTCTGGTATCAGAAATCATGCCGCCTGAATACTGGTTGACAACTCCTGGATATGTGACAATATCGTCAATAAGTAGCGCCACCGTAAGCTGATTACAGGTTAGAGCCCGCTTAGGTGGATGGTTTCGGACAATTGGAAATGAACTGATTCTGTGAGTTTGTTTCGTTGATTCTAAGGAAAAATACTTACTACTTTCAAGATTTCTACTAACCGTAGGTATAACAACTCGTACACCCATACCTATACTCATTGAAATGACGAGTACAACATTGAAAGAAATTCAAGGAACTAGTATTAGTTGGAGTGTTCTAAGGATGGGAAAAGCAATTCGCTAATAATATATTTTAGAACGAGGTTTAACTGAAATCGATCTTCCTCCTAAAGATTCAAAATTATAACTGTGACGACCCGTCCCTAATTTTCCTATGTAATTTCTCCTCGAGTATGTGTATTGACGATTATGCCCTTATTGGCAAGAGACATGGACTTATTCTTATCGCTTTCCTTTTTACTTCTCACTATCGCATTTAAATTGTACACGCTAGTACAAGTAGATGTACATTTTAAAGTGTAAAAATGTGTACTTCGGATAGATTTCGATTTCCTTTTACTGCAAGAAATCTAAAAACCTATCCTTGGATTCCTTTTAAACCCATCCCGTGCACTTCTCTGCATTATTCACTGTCACCTATCTCATCTCTTCTTTATTTTCTACTCCCTCAATCAAAAAAGCAAGCATCTCTCTCTCTCTCTTCTCCCTCTCCGACGCCACATTTCTTTTTCTTCTTCCTCTCTGCAACAACCACAAAACACACCAAAACACACAAATGTGAAAAACCAACGACACCATTGTGATCATCTCAGTCCTACAATCACAACCATGTCCTTCAAATCTGGTATAGACGAGTTTTGACTCACCAACTCGGAAGGTCGACTCGGTGAGTTCGAAATATCGATTTTTAGGCCATGCATGGCTTAGGTAAGCCTTGAGAAACCCTTAAAACCTTCATTTCACTTCTATGGGTTGTTATTGATCCTTTGTTTGTGTTTTGAACGTGTAGTTTTACCTAGAAACTCGAGAATAAGGAGAACCTGCCATTTTTCACTCAAGAACAGTGGCCATTTGTTCACTTTCAAACCATTTTTCTGGTTAACCTCGACCACAACTAGACTTCTTCTAGGTACAAACTTGTTCTCTACATTCCCAACTTCAAAATGGCTTTTGAATCACTGAGTTTGGCTAAGTAACGAGTTAGAAATCAACTCTGGAAGTTGGGAAGAAAATTTTAGTTTTCTGGAAAATTTCAGCCGTGGTCGTTTGGCCACTTTCAGGCCAAATTTCTGATTAACTCAGACCATATTCGAACTTTCTGTAAATTGGGATCGGTATATCACATTCCTTACTTTAATTTGGCTTTTGTAGAAGTGAATTTGGTTGAGAATCGAGTTCGTTATAGGCTCTGGAAGTTGGCCTAAAAATCTGCAAAACTGCAGATTTTAACAAAGAAGGCAAGTACAGTGTACTCGCGGGGGCGCGTGGGGGTGCGTCTGGCCTCCGGCCGGCGGATGGTTGACACGTGTTGTTTGTGTCGTCGAGTAGATCGATTTCATATATTTACACCCTAGGTTTGAGCAAACTATGGGGGTTTTATTTAGGTTTCATTATGTACTTTAATTAATGTTATTTAGTTATTTCACATATAGGCGGAACTTATTCCGCGAATTTTCGAGGCGAAGCTAGGCTCGGGGGCTACAACCCAGCGACGTACTTATGAGTGGGCAATTGTTTTATACCTATATATATTTATAGTTTCCATAAATGCGTATTTACTTCACTTTTACGCCTATATTGCCTAGTATCATTATTGTGATATAAATTGTGATAAATGCTACTATATGGTTGTGATAGTACAATCATGGTATTCATACATATTTGTACTTGCTCAACTTGCTTGACCCGGTGTTAGTACTCGCCCTAGGGCCAGGGCCAGTCCTTCACGTGTATATTCACATCTGTACCGTTCGCTCACCTTGGATCTAAGTTTAGGTGCCAGGCTTGTCGGGTAGATTGCATTAGGCGATCCGACTTGTATATGATGTGCTTTTGCAACAGTCTTCACGTGATCGTAGTACTAGAGCATATTGATTACACCCAGTTCTGTTCGTGTCAGAAACTATCTGTTCGAACTTGTGTGTTAGCTTAGATGGATGAGCACTTAGTTATATTGATTATCACATTATTATTATTGTGGCACATGATACATCATTTACTTGGCATATTTCTGGTTATATGGCTGATATATTGGATTTCATACTTACATAGTATGTTTTGAGGAAACTATACTTGTTTTACGGTGAGGGGTTAGTATATTCAAAAATAAAGGTTTTCTTATAAGCATTGTTTTGCTGACCCACTCAACTTTGTTTTTCGCCCCTCTTGGACCTAGATAGCTGTACTTTCTGTGGCACTCGAGGAATCACAGTAGTTCTGACATTTCCTTCTGTTTAGACGTACGAACTTATCATATTATGTAATAAGTGTACTTTGGTTGCTTTGAATGCTCTTTCGTAGTCTCACTGTCTATTACGCTCTGAATAATTGTAGTGGGTTCAACCCACAAATTGCGCACTCTTTCACTATTTAGTTCTAATTAGTTTTAATTTTATTCACTTTTTGCATTACTTACCCTTATGGTTACGTCACCACACGGTGACGGCCAGCATGCTTCGACCTTTCCAGGTCGGGGTGTGTCAGCTTGGTATCAGAGCATAGGTTTAGACATTCATGCACTTCCTAGTGTGTTTTAACTCTTGTTTTCTTATGTCAGAACCATGTGACCTCGTAGAGAGCCACGTTCTCCAGCGGAGAATAACTTTCCGGACTTTGGGCAATTTGGTGAAGCTATCGCCGCTGCTATTCAGTCTTCACTTCGTCCTACCCCGAGAAATACTCTGGATATTGTATCCCGCCTGAAGATTAATGATTTCTATGGTAATGAGGGACCAGAGAAGTCAGAGATATGGTTTGATCATGTGGAGAAGACTTTTCAAGTTATGCACAGGCAGGGTAATCTTTCCATAGAGAGATGGGTAGATACCGTGACCTAGTTCTTTCGATTGGGAGCAGAATCTTGGTGGGATCATAAGAGGAAATCCTTATCTAATGTGGATGCTAAAGACTGGGATGTTTTCAAACAATTATTTCAGACCAGATTTATTCCTCCTGAGTATTTGGATAGTAAGAAGAATAAGTTCATAGACCTGAGGCAAGGAAATATGTCAGCCACTGAGTATCATCGAATGTCTATTGACTTATCCCGTTATTACCCCGAGACTGTTGCTAATCCCCGGGAAATGCTTCGTTTCTTTAAGAGGGGAACTTGCAAGAAATGGTGCACTATATCAACCGCTACTCCCTGTGCTACTTACCAGGAGTTCTTCGATGTCCTGTTTCGGATTGAAGATTCAAAGAATGCTCCTAACGATGAGGATGAGGAGGATGTTGGCAGGAATGTCCAGAGGTACAATAACAGGAGGCGATCATCATTTGGCCCGAGAAAGGCTCAGAATTTTAAAAAAAATGGACATAGCTCTGGATCCTCGAGCGGGGGTTCTAAATTTGGTACACCTCAGAGAGGAGGCAGGTCCTCTGGTAGTTCTCGTTTTCAAAACCAAGGAAACTTCAGCAGTTCAGGTGTTCAGTTTTGTCGCAGGTGTAACACCCATCACTATGGCGAGTGTAAGAGGGGAAGCAGAGGATGTTTCACTTGCGGACAAACAGGGCATATGGCTTATAATTGTCCTTAGAATCAGAAGAATCAACATGCTCTACCATCGGCAATCCCCCTTCAGCAGCTTCCAACACTTGGTAATCGTCAGCAGTTAGGCCACGGTGGAGCTTTCCACTACCAATGGGGCATAGTCCCGAATCAGGAATGACCATACCAGTGTACACCTGAGGTTCCCTACTACTAGGGAGGCTATCAGCAGACTCAGGGAGGTTATCCACAGTTCCAGGGAGATTATACACCATATCAAAGTGGCGGAGCACAGATGTATACTAGAGGGCAGTATCATAACCTAAACGTAGCGTCTAGCAGTGGAGGTTCAGGCATACAGGCAAATCTACCCTAGCAGGGCCGAGGTAATCAAGGTCGAGGTAATCAGGTTCAAACAAACAGGGGTCATAGAGGCAGATAGTAAGTTCAGGGAAGAGTTAACAACATCACCCTTCAGGATACTCAGGCTAATCCGAACTTGATCATGGGTACGTTGAATGTTCTAGGCCATTTTGCTAAAGTTTTAATTGATTCTGGTGCTACACATTCAGCTATTTCCCATAAGTTTGCTCAAACGACTCAACCACATCCTACTTCACTCGACTACGAGTTGGAGTTCTCGATGCCTAGGGGTGAAATCTGTTATGTTAATTAGGAATATCAAGGATGTCCCATCCTTGTCGAAGATGTAGTCATGCCGGCTAATCTTGTTCCTTTGGATATCATTCATTTTGACGTTATCTTAGGCATGGATTGGTTACACTACAATCATGCCAGATTGGACTGTTATGAGAAAGTTGTTACTTTTCACCGACTGGGCATGCCTATTGTCACGTTTATCGATGAGCGTAGTGGTCTAAAGCACGGAGTTATCACTGTCATGAAGACAAGACGACCGTTGAGTAAAGGTTGTCAAGGTTACTTAGCTCATATTGTGCTAGCGAATGAGACTACTGCATCTGTGGAAGACGTTGGAGTAGTTAGACACTTTCCCGATGTTTTTCCTGAGGAATTACCTGGCTTACCCCCGGATCGTGAAGTGGAGTTCACGATCGATCTACTTCCAGGTACTAATCCTATTTCTCTTACACCTTATCATATGGCTCCTGCAAAGTTAAAGGAACTTAAAACTCAGTTGCAAAAGTTGGTGGATAAGAGTTTCATTCAGCCAAGCACTTCCCCGTGGGGAACTCTAGTTCTGTTTGTAAGGAAGAAAGATAGAACCTTGAGGTTATGCATCGATTACAGGCAGTTGAATCGGGTGACGATTAAAAACCATTATCCGTTACCTCGTATTGATGACCTCTTTGATTAGCTCAAAGGTGCTTGTGTGTTCTTGAAGATCGATCTGAGGTCTGGTTACTACCAATTGAAGATCAGAAGCGACGACGTTCCGAAGACAGCTTTCAGAACTCGATATGGTCATTACGAGTTCCTAGTGATGCCATTTAGATTGACTAATGCACCAACAGCTTTCATGAACCTGATGAATCGAGTATTTCATCCATATCTCGACAGGTTCGTTATTGTTTTCATAGATGACATTTTGGTGTATTCGAAGAATGAAACTGATCATGCCAGGCATCTACGTTTGGTTCTAAAGATGCTAAGGGCAAATCAGTTGTATGCTAAGTTCAGTAAATGTCAGTTTTGGCTGGATCAAGTGTCATTTTTAGGGCACGTGGTATCAGCTTAGGGTGTGCTTGTGGATCTTCAGAAAATAGCAGCTGTGGAAAATTGGGAACAACCTCGGACAGTTACGGAAGTTCGAAGCTTTCTTGGTCTTGCTGGTTGTTATCGACGCTTCATGAAAGATTTTTTGACCATAGCACTACCTCTGACAAAATTGACTAGAAAAGACGTTCCTTTGGTGTGGAGTAGTAAGGGTGAGCAAAGTTTCCAACAATTGAAGTATCTTCTCACTCATACACCTGTCTTAGCACTTCCCGATGATGGTGGGAACTTCAAGATCTACAATGATGCGTCTCTGAATGGTCTTAGTTGTGTGTTAATGCAGCATGATAAAGTGATTGCTTATGCATCACGACAGCTAAAGCCCCATGAGAAGAACTATCCTACTCACAACCTCAAGTTGGCAGCGATCATCTTTGCTTTGAAAATTTGGAGGCACTATCTTTATGGGGAAAAGTGTAAGATCTTCACTGACCATAAAAGCCTTAAGTACATCTTCAATCAGCTGAACCTCAATCTCCGGCAGCGAAGATGGGTAGAGTTGCTTAGTGATTATGACTGCACCATTAAGTATCACCCAGGTCGTGCCAATTCAGTAGCTGATGCTCTTAGTAGGAAGTCTCATGGCCAACTTAATGTTCTTTATGCTAGTCGCATTCCTCTTTTGACTGACCTGACATCCATTGAAGTAGCATTGAAAGAGGGTCATCGGGGGGCCCTAATTACCAATTTTCAGGTCAGACCAGTTCTGTTGGATCGTGTTCTCGAAGCCCAGAGGAATGATACAGAATCTCAAGAATTGATACAGGCCGTGTCAGACAAGAAAAAGAAAGACCTCTGGATTAGAGATCCTGACAGCATGCTTATGCAAGGTGATCGATGTTTGTGCCAAATGTTAAGGAATTAAAGAAAGACATATTGGATGAAGCGCATATCTCTGCTTATGCGATGCATCCAGGGAGCACTAAGATGTATCATACCATCTGACACTTCTATTATTGGCCATGTATGAAAAGAGAGATTGCAGAGTATGTTAGTCGTTGTGCAATTTGCCAGTAGGTTAAGGCAGAAAGAAAAAAGTCGTTTGGATTGTTGCAACCACTCCCGATGCCTCAGTGGAAATGGGAAGATATTACAATGGATTTCATGTACAAGTTACCTCGTACTCGAAATGGTTACGATGGTATCTGGGTAGTAATTGATCGACTTACCAAGTCAACACACTTCATACCCGTTCGTGAGAATTACTCGTTGAATCAGTTGGCCGAACGGTTTGTCTCTGAAGTGGTTAGGTACCACGGAGTCCCAGTTACTATCATTTCTGACCGGGATCCCCAATTCACATCGAAGTTTTGGTAGCTTTTTAGGAAGCTTTAGGATCGAGATTACTCTACAACACTGCCTATCATCCCAAACAGATGGGCAGTCAGAGAGAACTATCCAAACTTTGAAAGATATGCTGAGATCGTCAGTTCTACAGTTTAGAGACGCTTGGCACAAGCGCTTACCGTTGATAGAGTTCGCATACAACAACAGCTTCCATTCTAGTATTGGTATGGCACCATTTGAAGCGTTGTATGGGAAACCGTGCCGTACACCACTTTGTTGGTCCAAGGTCGGCGAACGAGTTTTAGTGGGCCCTGAGATCGTGGAGGAGACGACATAGAACATTCAAGTGATAAAGGCTATCCTGAAAGCAGCCTAGGATTAACAGAAGAGTATCGCTGACAGACATTCTACCGATAGAGTTTGTGAGGTTGGTGATTGGGTATTCTTGAAGTTATCGCCGTGCAAAGGTGTTGTGCGATTCGGAAAGAAAGGGAAACTCAGCCCTAGGTACATCGCACCGTACTAGATCGTTGAACGAGTCGGTGAAGTTGCTTATCGACTTGCCTTGCCACTAGAGTTAGCGAGAGTGCACAATGTGTTTCATGTATCGATGCTACGGAGGTACATTTCTGATCCGTCACACGTAATCCCTCCTCAGCCATTAGAGATCAATCCAGATTTGACCTATGATGAGGTTCCAGTGACTATCCTTGATTGGAAGGATAAGGTTCTTAGGAACAAGACCGTGCAGATGGTGAAGGTTTTGTGGAGGAACCACTCAGTGGAGGAAGCCACTTGGGAAACAGAAGAGTGTATGCGAGATATGTACCCATGTCTATTTTATGGCTTTAATAGTAGTCAGTATTGAAATTTCAAGGACCAAATTTTTATAAGGGGGTAGATTGTGATGACCCGTCCCTAATTTTCCTATGTAATTTCTCCCCAAGTATGTGTATTGATGATTATGCCCTTATTGGCAGGAGACGTGGACTTATTCTTATCGCTTTCCTTTTTATCTCTCGCTATTGCATTTAAATTGTACACGCTAGTACGAGTAGACGTAGATTTTAAAGTGTAAAAATGTCTACTTTGGATAGATTTCGATTTCCTTTTACTGTAGGAAATCTAAAAACCTATCATTGATTCCTTTTAAACCCATCCCATGCACTTCTCTGCATTATTCACTGTCACCTATCCCATCTCTTCTTTATTTTCTGTTCCCTCAATCAGAAAAGCAAGCATCTCTCTCTCTATTCTCCCTCTCTCACGCCACATTTCTTCTTCTTCTTCCTCTCTGCAACAACCACAAAACACACCAAAACACACAAACGTGACAAAACAACAACACCATTGTGATCATCTCAGTCCCAAGATCACAATCATGTCCTTCAAATCTGGTGTAGACGAGTTTTGACTCACCAACTCGAAAGGTCGACTCGGCGAGTTCGAAATATCGATTTTCAACCCATGCATGGCTTAGGTAAGCCTTAAGAAACCCTTAAAACCTTCATTTCACTTCTATAGGTTGTTATTGATCCTTTGTTTATGTTTTGAACGTGTGGGTTTACCCAGAAACTCGAGAAGAAGGAGAACCTACCATTTTTCACTCAAGAATCGTGGCCATTTGGTCACTTTCAAACCATTTTTCTGGTCAACCTCGACCACAACTGGACTTCTTCTAGGTACAAACTTGTTCTCTACATTCCTAACTTCAAAATGGCTTTTGAATCACTGGGTTTGGCTAAGTAATGAGTTAGAAATCAACTCTGGAAGTTGGGAAGAAAATTTTAGTTTTCTGGAAAATTTTAGCCGTGGTCGTTTGGCCACTTTCAGGCCAAATTTCTGATTAACTCAGACCATATTCGAACTTTCTGTAAATTGGGATCGGTAGATCACATTCCTAGCTTTAATTTGGCTTTTGTAGAAGTGAATTTGGTTGAGAATCGAGCTTGTTATGGGCTCTGGAAGTTGGCCCAAAAATCTGCAAAACTGCAGATTTTCACGAAGAAGGCGAGTACAGTGTACTCACGGGGGCGCGTATGGGCAACAACTTTGGGTGGCACATGGGGGTGCGTCCAGCCTCTGGCTGGCGCGTGGTTGGCACGTGTGTGTTCGTGTCGTTGAGTATATCGATTTCAAATATTTATACCCTAGGTTTGAGAAAACTATGGGGGTTTTATTTAGGTTTCCGTTATGTACTTTAATTAATGTTATTTAGTTATTTCACATATAGGGGAAACTTATTCCGAGGATTTTGGAGGCCAAGCTAGGCTCGGGGGCTACGACCCAGCGACGTACTTGTGAGTGGGCAGTTGGTTTATACCTATATATATTTATAGTTTCCATAAATGCGTATTTACTTCACTTTTACACCTATATTGCCTAGTATCATTATTGTGATATAAATTGTGATAAATGCTGCTATATGGTTGTGATATTACTGTCATGTTATTCATACATATTTATACATGCTCATCTTGCTGCACCCGGTGTTAGTACTCGCCCCAGGGCCAGGGCCAGTCCTTCACGTGTATGTTCACATTCACACTGTTCGCTCACCTTGGATCCAAGTTTAGGTGCCAGTCTTGTCGGGTAGATTGCATTAGGCGATCCGACTTGTATGTGATGTGCTTTTGCACCAGTCTTCATGTGATCGTAATACTAGAGCATATTGATTACATCCAGTCCTGTTCGTGTCAGAAACCATTTGTTTGAACTTGTGTGTCAGCTTAGATGGATGAGGACTTAGTTATATTGATTATCACATGATTATTATTGTGGCATATGATACATCATTTACTTGGCATATTTCTAGTTATATGGCTGATATATTGGATTTCATACTTACGTAGTATGTTTTGAGGAAACTATACTTGTTTTACGGCGAGGGGTTAGTATATTCAAAGATAAAGGTTTTCTTATAAGCATTGTTTTACTGACCCACTCAACTTTGTTTTTTGCCTTTCCTGGACCTAAATAGCTGTACTTTCTGTGGCACTCGTGTTGGAAATGTGCCCTAAAACCAATCATATGATGATACTTTACAGACATTTCACAAAGTTAAACTAATGTAGTTTAAATATAAAGGGCAAAGATTATTGTTTGAGACGTCTCATATAAATGTTATATGCTTAAACGATAAGTCCAATGAATATGTGATTGGGAGAATGCAATCTAAAGAAGTTAGATTCATGAGACCATTCTTTCGTAGACACATCCTAAACGTTCCTGATCATAGGATTGCCAATTGGGCATTGACAGTCCGTTAAGATCAGTACGTGCTATGTCTTCTCTCAGGGAGAGTGACTAGTCTCGAGTCATTGGTGTGTGTGACATCAAGACAAGTACGTAGGTGCTCAATAGAGAATGAGTTCACTGAACACGATCAACGAAGAGCTCTCATATTCATGTCACATGAGAACTCATGGTTGGGATAATGCAAAGTAGTCCTTTGACCTGAGGCATCACAGTTGTCTTGTGGTTAAGTCCTTGATCTTTGATTATGTCAAAGTCACCCCATCCGCGGGTGTCCACGGCATCGTTGGGGTTAAGCCACTTAGCCATGGAGGCAATTGAATGCGCAACAAGGGATCTCTAACCTTCAAACCGTTTGGGGGAGAATACTCTATGATATGATTGAAAATCTCTGATCAGAGTATGAATGAGATTTAGGAAGGCGTTCCAAATTACATTCAAGGTAATCATATAAGTAAACGAATCACATTGGATAGTAGACATGAATAAACTATCAAACCAAATAATGTGGTCAAGAGTATTGTATTAGAGAAAGACCGTATTGCATTTGTAATCTTAAACTGAATAGGTTCTCCACCTCTTCTGATTAGCTTGGGTAACCATGATATGCTGCTAGGTGTCACTCATGGTTTGTGGAAGCCCTAAACGTGTATAATCACTAAAGGGAGAATTGAAAGTAAGTTTCAATTCACAATCGGTTTGAAAGAGTTCTAATCGCCCACTGCCTCGCTAAAAGGAACCTAATGGATCGTACACCGTGTAAGGTAAAGATTGAAGAAACAACGGAGATGAGTAAGAATAATTAAATGGTTTAATTATTTATGGCAATGATTAATTAATATGTTAATTAATCAAACGAATAAGTTCGTTAAAAGACCACGGGTTAGTTTTGGGCCTCAAGGCCCAATGGGCTTCGAACGTCAAGCCCATTGACTTAAGTTGTATGACAACTTAATGACTAATAATTCACAAAGGCCATTTAGAGATGGAGTGGGTTTTGGACTTATTTACAAGTTTGCCACTCCAATGAATTAAGGTATAAATGTGACTTTATAGCCAAAATTCATTTAGGGTTTCTTTTTGAGAAAAGATGAGAACACAAAGCTCTCTTTTCTCTCTAAAGAGGCCGGCCACCCTAGAGGAAATTAACTAGCAATCTTGCTTCCTCTAGGTCACTCATTTCTTCATCAATCAATCCTTGGTGTGGAAACTTAGAGGTTCTCAATTTTGGGAACTTGGAGAATCTATTCTTCCATCCAAATCCATGGATCTAAGAAGCAAGGAATGAAGGCCCTCTCTTTGGGTGATTAGCCTTTGCTTATGCAAAGAGGAATCTACAAAGGTATAAATTTCTCAACTCACTTTGATTTGAGTTGAGTCTTGGTTCACCAATTTACTAGGCTTTGAATTTCAAGGGTAATGTTTTGTTTTTGAGTGCATGCTAGCATGATTCCGTCTTTAATTGTTAATTGCATGCTTATAGATGTTGCTCAAATGAACATATTTTTACAAATATTTCCTTCAACTCGAGGAATCACAGTAGTTCTAACATTTCCTTATATTTAGACATACGAACTTATCACTTTTATGTAATAAGTGTACTTTGGTTGCTTTGACTACTCTTTCATAGTCTTACTGTGTATTAACTCTGAATAATTGTAATGGGTTCAACCCACGAATTGCGCACTCTTTCACTGTTTAGTTCTAATTAGTTTTAATTTTATTCACTTTTTGCATCACTTACCCTTATGGTTACGTCACCACACGGTGATGGCCAACATACTTTGACCTTTCCAGGTCGAGGTGTGTCAATAACTAACGCATTTGAGAGATTGGTATTGTCGGGGACAAAAAGTGCTTGTCCCCCAAATGTTATTTCGTCGAGTGCTACCACTTTAGCACAACATCGTCACTTGAGACAATTCCAAAGATTTCGACGAAACGTAAAACTTTGTAGGAATTTTGATTGGTGGTATACTAATGGGTTCTGCCAAGGAATCAAAACTATTTCTAGTTTCATATCTCGAAAGGGTTGGTAATGATGATGTGATAATAGTGGTGGGATTGATGGGTAAATCTCCGGAGGTGCACAGCAACAGATACATTAGCCCTACTTGAGGGCCACAAACTTATCTACAATTTAAATCTTTCCTTGGCAGGGAAATTCTTCACTTAAATTCTGAATGTGTTGGCCAAAATGATCTTCTAGAATGTCGATAAGTTGTCTAAATTTCCCAAAGCTTAGGAAAAGCTAACATGTTTTCCGTATTCGACGAGGTGGCAAGGTTCGACATTAGATTCAAAAATCGAGAATGCTGACATCACGCGTGTGATGAACGCAATACTGCCCTAAATTACGCTTTGATACCAAACGGACATACTCCGACCTAGAATGCCCACCTGGACTTCGAATCAAGTTATGTTGGCCGACACCCAGAAGGTAACAAAACCATAAAGTGTAGTGAGGTGGAAAATTTGAATAAATTTAAACCTAAAAGTGCCTAAATGGAAAAGTGGGCATGTGAGCAGGATTGAACCCAATTCACAAGTGATGTCAGAGCATAAGTACAGTAAAAGTAGAATGAGAATTGTACCAACGAAATGAATCTCCTATACCAAGATTTGCCAAGAATCCTCATTGACATGAAAGCTCTACTATTAAAACCTGGAAGGGTGAAAAACAAAAGTGAGTGGGCCTAAAAATAAAGCTTTGTAAAAACCTTTTCGAAAACGTAATAACCCCTCACCATAAAACAAGTATAGTTTCCAAATATAACATACTACGTATAGTATGAAAATACTTACCGTAGCCAACAATATCTCAAAAATGCAATACTTCATAGTAATTCCTAAATAAGCATATAACTTCCAGTAATCACAATATCTCGTAGAGATAAACATACCACATCGAGTGCTCATCGACACATGCTGACACATAAGTTCATGTAGAGATATTCTGATATGAACGGGACTGGGTGTAATAATGATTTACGCTCTAGTACTACATTCACGTGAAGACTAGCATTATGCGCATCACATATGAGTCCTAATTGCTTATAGCAATCTAGGACATGACTGGCACCTACAATGGATCCAAAGTGAGCATACGGTGTGATGCGAACATACACGTGAAAGACTGGCCATAACCAAGCGAGTACTAACACCAGTGCAGTACACGATGATCATATAACGTAAATATGATCATGCAACGATAAATCAATAATTCTAGTCAACATAGCACTATTCATGGTTGCAAATATAATTAAGGCATTCCATAATAGTACACATACATGTGCTTCCTATAGGATTTATAATAATCTCATAAATCTCAACAATACGACATTTCTTATAAACGTTAATTTAATTATGGCTTCACGAAGAAAATTCATTGTTAACTATATATGGAAACTAAATATAGATATATATGTGTGTGTGTGTGCGCGCGCGCGCGTGTGTGTGTGTGTATGTATATGTGTGTGTGTGTGTGTGTGTGTGTGTGTGTGTGTATTTATGTGTATATATATATATATATATATACTGTATAAAAGAAAAGACCCCTCACTGATTCTTGTGAGGTCTCAATCGTTCGAACTAGGAAACTTGTAATCTCCGATAGTAATCGTACTTAAGCACAATATTGGGACTCATTAGTAAAACTTAACTAAATGATTAAATTTGGAAAAACGGAGTGCGGATTTGGAATCAGGGCATCCAAATACACTAAGAAGCGTCCCGAGCAATTTTCGTAAAAAGTCAACAAAAAGTTAACCGAGATGCCGAGCCTATCAATTACGTCAAAACTTTGGAATTTCAGTGAACGAATGCCAAAATCGAACTCGGGGCATCGAAATTAGCCTAAGAGGGTTTCAGAGAAAATTTCGAAAAAGTCAACAAAAGTCAACTAACAGTTAACTTTAACGAAATATTCCATTCTCAGAAAGAATATTCTGTTAAAGTTAACTGGTAGGTTAACGAAATATTTCAGGGGAATATTCCCTCTAAATTCTTAAATGGATGCAGGTTAGATTCGGGTCTGATCCAGGTTAGGGTTAACAGGTCTTGGGCTTGGGCCGGTTCTCGGATCTGGTTTGGGCCCTTTTTTCTGTATCAGGTCAGGTTGACCCATTTGGGCTCGCGTGTTGCACCTGTCGGACCCAATGAAGAAGAAGGTTGGATCTCGTAGGATTTGGCTAGGAAACTTCCCAAGCTCCGATCAAACTCGATTTTTAACAGTTTCACTCAAAATTTAAACCAAAATAAAGATTAAAGGACGACGGAAACGAATCTACCTTACCCAAGTAAAATAGGAGGCTGGAGAGGCATGAAAATCGCCTGCAAAAATCGCGGCTCTCGCCGAAAAACTGGGGAATTCTCCCCGAGTTGATTTCTGCACTAGATCGCCACCAAAACATGTATGCAACTCAAAAATCAAATCAAAATGTCAAAGCGGAAGAGATTGAAGGTATTTTGAGTCTCACCTTGGTCGGAAAAATTCAAGAATTCACTGGAATTCTCCATCTCCTATTTCTCTAGTTTAAGTGTGGGCCCAAGGTTTAGTTTGAATTTTTGGGCTCGAGTTGAGAGAGATGGGACGAGGTGATAGTTTGGGTTATGGCAGTACTCGCCGGAGCAGCAAGTTGGTGATAGCGGTGTTGCCGTTGATGTTGTAGAGGAGAGACTCGGGAGAAAGGTAAGGGAAGTGAGGGAGAACAAAGAGAGGAATCTGAATAATTTTGGGGATGAGTGACACATGGCAAGAGAGGAAAGGAGAGTTTGGTGTAGGTGTGGGCCCCATGGGCTAGAAAATTATTAAAATAATTAAAATATCCCACCAAAAAAATATTAAAATAATCAAGGACCAAAATTCAAAAAAACAAAATTACTAAAGTACCCTCACGTTCATATTTCTGTAAAATCTTCGTCGTAACTTTAAGTTCGGTTTTGCTTGCGCCTATGCGTTTGTGCCATCAAGTACTTCAAGAATACGGTAAAATAATAGCTCATACGCATCACAAAATGACGGTCAACGAAAGTCAATAGTCTCGTCACTTAGAGGCATTTTTGTGAATTCACTCTTTTAAAATTAATAAAATCGTACAATTGGGGACGGGTTGTTAAACGTCTACCTTACCAATTTGGCAGGTGCTCAGATTTTCTTATTCGAATAGAAAAGGGGTTCCAAACCTTGATTCCCGTATGTATGTCGAGCGAATGTGCTTTAATGAATGCAGGTGGTTGGTACAATAGTATAATAGAACACACATTTTTTACCGGATCCCACACACCACAACGTTAGATTACAGTATATCCTGTTTCTCACATCTCTCTTGTCAATACAAACCGAACTGTTAAAAAATATGGAATGAGGGCCATTTCGAAATATTCTGTTAACGATACGAACCGTTTATCTTTTGGAACATCATTCATGGATCATCCTTGCAAAAAAATTAAATAAAATCCAAAACCATTAACACATTCATTTGTAGTGAAGAAAATGGACGGATACGATTCTACAAAAAAACCTTTATATGGTTTCGGATTTGGGTGATTGTTGGTATACATGATCTTTGAGAAAAGACCAAAAATATAGATGATTCAGATCGTTGAATTACATTACAAAGTGGGCCCTACAAAAACGTGTGTAAAAAATTGTAGAAAAAGTGGTGCCACGGATTTCTCCCATATATATCATTCCAATTTCTACTATTTTACAAAGGGCAACTTACATAAAACGGTTGACTGTTATTGGGGAGAACAACTTACATGGCAGAGGTTCAAAGCCACATTGTTGCAAGTGTGCCCTAAAACCAATCATATGATGATACTTTACGAACATTTCACATGTTAAACTAATCTAGTTTAATCTAAAGGGCAAAGATTATTGTTTTAAGCCGTCTTATATAAATGTTATATGCTTAAACGGTAAGTCCAATGAATATGTAATTGGGAGAATGTGATTTAAAGAAGTTAGATTCATGAGACCATTCTCTTTTGTATACATCTCCTAAATGTTCCTGATCATAGGATTGCCAATTGGGCATTGACAGTCTGTTAAGATTAGTATGTGTTATGTCTTCTCTTAGGGAGAGTGACTGGTCTCGAGTCATTGGTGTGACTGACACCAAGATAAGCATGTAGGTGCTCAATAGAGAATGAGTCCATTGAACATAATCAACGAGGAGTTCTCAAACTCATGTCACATGAGAACTCATGGTTGGGATAATGCAAAGTAGTCATTTAACCTGAGGCATCATAGTTATCTTGTGGTTAGGTTCTTGATCTTTAACTATGTCGAAGTCACTCTGTCAGGGGGTGTCCACGAAGTAGTTGGGGTTAAGTCACTTAGCCAGGAAGGCAAGTGAATGTGCAACGAGGGATCTCTAACCTTCAAACCGTTTGAGGGAGAATACTCTATGATATGGTTAAGAATCTTTGGCCAGAGTATGAATGAGGTTTAGGAAGTCGTTCCAAATCACATTCAAGGTAATCATATAAGTAAGAGAATCACATTGGATAGTAGACATGAATAAACTATCAAACCAAACAATATGGTCAAGAGTATGGTATTAGAGAAAGACAGTATTGCATTGTAATCCTAAACTAAATAGGTTCTCCACCTCTTCTGATTAGCTTGGGTAGCCATGATATATTGCTAGGTGTCACTCATGGTATGTGGAAGCCCTAAAGGTGTGTAATCACTAAAGGGAGAATTGAAAGTAAGTTTCAATTCACAATTGATTTGAAGAGTTCTAATCGCCCACTGCTTCGCTAGAAGGAACCTAATGGATCGTACACCATGTAAGGTAGAGATTGAAGAAATAACGAAGATGAGAAAGGATAATTAAATGGTTTAATTATTTATGGCTATGATTAATTAATATGTTAATTAATCAAACGAATAAGTTCGTTATAGACCTTGGGTTAGTTTTGGGCCTCAAGGCCCAATGGACTTCGAATGTCAAGCCCATTGACTTAAGTTGTATGACAACTTAATGAATAAAGATTCAAGAGGGCCCAAATAGCCCAAAGACCATAGAAGGGCGACCATATTGATGAAAAAGGGTTTTGGCTCTTTTTGTCACTTAAGTGAAGTGACTATATAAAGAACTTCATAGCCAAAATTCATTAGGGTTTTCTAAGGGAAGAGAAGAGAACACAAAAGCTCTCTCTTCTCTAATGAAGGTCGGCCACCCTAGAGGAATATAGCTAGCAATCTTCCTTCCTCTAGGTCACTCATCTCTTCATCAATGCTCTCTTTGGTGTGGAGACTTAGAGGTTCTCTATTTTGGGAACTTGGAGAATCCATTCATCCATCCTCCTCCAAGAAATCCATAGAGCTAAGAAGTAAGGAATGAAGACCCTCTCTCTTGGGTGATTAGCCCTTGCTTATGCAAAGAGGAATCAGCAAAGGTAAAAGATTTCTCAACTCACTTTGTTTTGAGTTGAGTCTTGGTTCACCGTAACTACTAGGCTTTGAATTTCATAGGTAAAGTTTTGTTTTTGAGTGCATACAAGCAAGATTCCGCCTTTTAATTGTTAATTGCATGCATAGATGTTGCTCAAATGAACTTGTTTTCACAAATATTTCCTTCACTTGTGGCGTCCCATACTAATGAACGAATATCATGTCGACAAAAACTTATACATGTTTTTGTTTCATTGGCACGAAAACGCTACTGAGAAGTGAACTAGTGCCATGTAAATTTTTTTTCACTAATTAAGTAAAAGCATCTTAATAGTGCAGGCAAACAAAATAGACAAAATTGTACAATAATGGTTGATATGGCAAAAGTGCTTACTTGACATGGCAAAGGTGCTTACTCAATTACCTCATGAGAAAGAAAAAATAAACTCGTCTCACTTTAGTGAAATAGGCAAACCATGTAGAAATTTTTTTTTTATTATTATTTATTTCATCTTTAACATCTACTTTTATCTTTTATTTTTTGTCTTCTTCCTCCACTTGAAATACTTTATTATAGAAAATGACATGGATGCAATTTGATTATAATATGGAAATATGCGACATTACCTACTTTGGAGAAATAGATAAAACTAAGATGTGGCAACAACACCCATCTCTCTTAACACAAGTCAGCATCTCCACCCAACACGGAATTGAAGGGTAAATTAATAAATTCATTGTTTAATATAAAAATTAAAGCAGTTGTGGAGTTGGTTGTTAGAAGAGAATAATTTGCCTACCTAATTGACTACACCATTGAAGCATATTTTGCCTACATAACTATTTAAAATGAGTTTGACTACTCGTATGACTTCATAGGCCAGTATCCTATTGAAATAAAATAAAAACTAATGAAAAATGCTTGAAAACTTTGAGTTTTAATGATAAGGAAAAAATAAAGGGTAAAGTGAATAGTACCAAAATTGACTTTTTAATGTAAAAATGTGATTTTTCGTTAAAATGAACAATACCGGGAGCTTTTCGTTAAAGTTCCCTTAAATAAAGGATGTGAAAATGAGAACACCTGAATATATTAAAGGCATACCTATTTAATATGAAATTAGAGGACTTACTTTTCATTATATGAAATTACTATTCACATTAGAGAATTATTTATTCCTTTAATTAAAATGCTTCCCAATCTTTTTCTTAACATGAGATCAACTACAACTCAATCCTTTTTTTTGGCTTATTATATTAACACCCCACAAATTGTTGAATAAACCTCACATACTTAATACACCCCACATTTGCTTTTTCACTTAAAAATTATCTTAATACATGATCGGATCATATTTATATATATTTTTTCTTCAAATTCACTCGTCTTTTCTTAGTTAGTTCCTTATATTTTTGAGCTATTTACGTTATTTTTGTGTTTATAGGATTTGTTATGCAAAGAAAATAAAAATAGAACAAGTGAAATTTTATGTAATAAATTCGTCAAAACTGTCTGTGTAGATCAGCTTTTAAATTAAATTAAAAAAAAAATATAATAATGATAAGTCATGATGATGTTTGAATCATGATGGTTTTGTTTTGTAGAAGAAAACCAAAGAGAACACAATCCACCCATCCACCCTTCACCATAACCCACCTATATCCATCCACCACCATAATTTACCACTCATCCATCAAACCACACCTTGTGCCGCTACAAAGAGAAGAAGAAGGATCTTGGACGTGCTTGCCATTCAAATTGGATTGTTGGAGCGTTTTTAGGTGTTTTCTTTCTTTTGTTTTCAATGTTTAAATTTGTTTATCTTTGCTTTGTAAGTATGAGTGGCTAAACCCCTATTTAGTTAGGGGGAAGTTTGAAGCCATGAACATGCTTGAGATTTAAATTGATTTCTTCCAATTGTGATTTGATAAGTTGTGATTGCAATTCAATTATCTATTTTATTCATAACTAATTCTTGTATGTTTATTAAAGATGCATACTTAGTTTTCATGCATGAATTAGATGCTAGAATATAAATGAGTTTCACCTAATCGTTACAAATTTATATTCATAAGTAGTGAAGGTTGTTTATCACAATCGCGTTAATTGAATTCTTGGCATAAGTTTCATGCAATTCATAGTTACAAGTGTTTCGTCAATGCTTATGATTTTTATAGAACTTAATGATTCTTGCTTGTATCTCTATTATGCAATTCATGTAGGGAACTTGTGGGGAATGCTTTGGGTTGTTGTATGCAATCATCCAATTCAATGAAATTAGGAAAATCTGAGGATTAATTTAAGCGTACCTAATTAATCTGGGGTGTTGAGCATCATAGTTTATTGAAAAGCAATTGGAAATCAATTCATATACAAGTGTGTCATGTGTGAAGAACGGACCTCTAACTAATCCATCCATCATCTTATTTCTTAAATTTGTTTTACAATCTTCCTAGTTTTATAACTTGTTTGTTTGTTTCAAATTCATCAAAACTAAAATCCCCCTTTTACTTTCTTGTTTCAAAGTGTTTAAAATTTGTTTGTTTGTGTTTTAGAGTGTTTTGAGTCAAGTCAAAACCCAAATTTCGTCCAAAGTTGTGCTAGAGTCAGAAACTGCATAGTTTGTGTTTTTAGGCAGTTTTGAGTGTCTTTAAGTTATTTTGAGTCTTGTGAACCTGTTTTGAGTTCTTTAAGTCTATTCAAACGTTTTTAACTTTGTTTTTATGTTTTTGAGTTAGTTTAGAGGTTTTAGCAAGCCCTCCTAATCCCCGGTTTAGAACGATCCCTACTTACATACTTTACTACATTTGATAAAAAGAGGGTTTAATTTGTGTGCTTATATATTTCGCACCAAATTTTGGCGCCGCTGCCGGGGATTAGCAAACTTTGCTAATCCCTTGGTTCTTTTCTTTTTGTTTAGTTTGTTTTTGTTTTAGTTTCTGACTTAGTTTTGTTTTCCTTGTTTTGTGTTACTTTTGATATTTGATTTATTTTTCTTCCTTTGATTTTAGGTACAAATGGAGCGAGACATGGCACTTGCGACCATTCAAGCTCAATTGGCACAACTCACTGCTCAATTGACTCATAATGCTGAACGGACCACAATGCCAAGTGTCCCTACATTTGATGTGCCCTATGGGCAAGGTTATCAAAGTCCTCAATTTTATGCAAATGAAGATGTTTGGGGATATCAAGGCCATAACCAATCGAGGGGCAACATTTTTTCCAACGCTTACAATTCAGATTGAAGAGGTAATTCAGATTATATGTGGGATGAACCTCAACAATTTCAACAAGGTGGATATTGGCAGCAAGACGAGTTCTATTCAAGACCTATGCAGCCACCACAGCATTCCCCACAACAATTCCAATCAAATCAAAGTATGCCCATGAATTATAATGAAATTCTTGAAGGACTAATTTCTGTAGCGCAGGGTTTACGAAAAGAAGAACAATTGCCGCCATCGGAAGAGTTCTATCAGTGGCCATATGAACCGTCACAGCCACCACAACAATCAACCCAATTCAATTCAGGTACGTCCTTGGATAATGATACACTTAATAAGTTACTCACCTCTTTGAATCAGGGAGTAGAAAATCGAAACCAGGAGATGCAAGACCGAGTCAAAAGAGTGGACGAATTGGAGATGCAAGTTGGGCAGATTGTGGAATTCATGGCACAGATTCGAGATCAAAGTGAACTTTCCAACTCAAACATTGCAAATTCAAAGGCAGAAAGTGAAATCGATGAAGCCATCACTTTGGAAGGTGACATGAAGGATGAAGCTGTCCCAGAACCATCCAAACACAACCCAAACATGGATGAATTGCTGCTGCAAGCAGAAGAGGAGGAGGACGACTTGGGCAGTTTAGAAGAATTCTTGCTGCAAGCTCCTCAAATCCCTATGTCATCCAACTCAGGTGAGGGAGTTCTAAATTCACTTCATTCTAATGATATTCCTCCCAATGTCCTTTTTCCTAGCAGGTTTTTGATTCCCAAGCAAGAAGAGAGTGAAAAAGACATTGTGGAAGCTCTTCCAAAGGTACAAAAGGATATTCCAATTCTTGGTGCAACAAAGCAAGTTCTAGATCGTGTTGAATATTTCAAAGAACCTTGCACACCAAGAAAAGGGATTCAAGAAAATGAAGTGGTTGAAGCATATCAAGAATACATCCAAGAGGCTGTGCATGAGACAATCAAGCCCAAAGCAGTTGAGTTTGATGACACGGGACAAGCCACAACCATCATAGTAAACCTGGCCAAGTTCAAAGTCCCGGAAATGTTCAAAAATGTGGTGGTTGTCATTGAGTTTGTGTCGGAAAAAGAAAGTAAGCCATCTTCTCCAATTTTAATTTTTATTTATACTAACATTTTTCTGATTTTGATGATTCAGGCACCCACTCTTGAATTTAAACCATTGCCGAATCATTTCAAGTATCACCTCCCATTAAAAGATAAATTCCATGCTTTGGAGCCGAGGGGAGTTTAAAGGAAAGTTTCGTCCGGCTAAAGACGTTAAATCAAGCGCTTCTTGGGAGGCAACCCAAGCATTCAACGAAGGGAGACTTTGGAATCGCTAACCAAATCAGATTTGAATTCTTACACCCTTATCTTTACTGCTTTCATTTTGTTTTGTTCAGTTAGTTGTGTTATTTGGTTGATTTATGTGAGTTTGTGTTATTTAGTTTAAGTGTAGGGGAAGGTTAAACAAAGTCTTTTTACATTGATTTACATATTTTACATTGATTTAAAAAAAAAAACAAAAAAAACAAAAAAAACAAAAAAAAAACAAAACAAAACACACCTAAAAAAAAAAATAGAAATAAACATTTTTTACAATGATGTGTAAACTAATAGCTTTCATTGGTCAGGTGGTGCTTCAGTAGTCGGCGGAGCTTCAGCAGTCGGTGGGGCCACGGAAGGAGGAGGTATCGGAGGTTGATCAGTTGGAGCTTCACTACGCGGTGCCGCCCCAGAAGACGAAGGAAGATGCGGTTGGAACAAACCCACAAACCTCCGATGATCAAGTAAAATTTGACCATCAGTGTCTTGCAGCTGGTCAATTTTCCTCTTCATGTTTGTGGCATAGTTGTGTGCAAGCTTGTGCAATTGTTTATTTTCATGCTTGAGTCCTCTAATCTCCTCTTTGAGACTCTGTATTTCAGCCACCAACGATTCAACGTGACGGGTTCGAGCAAATAGGCGTTGGGCCATGTTGGACACAGAACCAGCACACTGCACGCTAAGAGCCAGAGACTCCTTAACCGCCAATTCATCAGACCGTCTAGTGAGCAGTCTGTTATCTCTTGGGGTGACAAGGTTCCGGGCCACCACCGCAGCTGTCATATCATTTTTCATCACCGAATCCCCCACGGTAAGGGGACCAGTAGGGGATATGAAAGATGGGCGCCATATGTTGTCTGGTGAAGGCGGAGCTGCCTCTTCACCAATGTTCAAGTCAAAACGACGATCGGAAGGGCCAGACATTTTCTGAAGGTGTTGAGAAAGAAGAGATCAGACAGATTAAGATTTTGGAAATTGCAAGAAGGGAGTGTTTACAGGAGGGAGCTCAAGTGTGTTGTGGAACAAAATTAACGCCTCTATAAAAAGAAGAAATCGGAGAGGCGCTTCTCAGAGAAGCGTCCTCTCGCAAATCGAAGAGTCGGGGCTCCTTTCTCAAACGCCTGATTCTTTTCTCAAAAGAGGAGTTTCCTTTCTCAAAAGCCGGATTCTTTTCTCAAAAGAGGCGTTTCATTTCTCAAAAAATGGGCTTGCTCAGAAACCACGAGCCGAACCCCGGATTTCAAAAGATCAATTTGTCCAGACGTGTCGTCACTCGTCACATGCAACTGGCAGCTTTGCGAAAATTACGGGCAGCTTTGTCAGAAAGCGCGTAATTTGTACTATTCATCCATCCACCGGCTGCCGACAATGAGTGAGAGAATAGTTCCGGTTGTGAAGAAAAGTCCTATAAGTATTTACCTTCGCCTTCCACAGCAAAGGCACACCCTCTCAGCACTTCTTCATCTCCGAGAATGCATTCCCAAAGAATCCTCCTAAGTTACTCTGTGTTCCTCATTCCCTGGGATACCCCTGCAAACAACCCATCCAGAGCAAAAGTATTTCATATCATAAAGGTTGAAAGCAAGAGTATCTCATATCATGCATTCTCCATGTCCTTTTCCTTGTCTTTGTTCTAACCTGCAGGACATGGAGAAATTGCTCTCGAGTACTCGTCTTCCACTGCTGATGTACTTCCAAAGAAGCTGCCACATCTACCTGAAGAACAGATAAGGCAAGCGAAAATGATACCAACAGCATGTGGAGACAACGTACAGAAGAAACAAGCAGAGAAGAATGCAGCTTGCACAATCATCCCAGCAGAAGGAGTCCGAGCTGAAGAACTAGAGAAGCTGCCACATCTGCTTGGAGAACAAATAAGGAACTGCAACATAACCAAAGAGCAAAGCTTCGCCGTACAATATCATCAAATTATCACTTGCAAGTAAACAGCTAAGTGTCACCCAGTTCAAGAGGAAAGCTGTGGAAAGTCAACAAGCACGACCAATGATCACTTATTAGTTCTATTCATTGTCTTTTATCGTGATTTTAAATTTTTCGTTTGCAATTTTTTTTTTATATATTTTCTTGTGTTACTTAACTGAATTATTTCTTTTCTTTGCAGGAAAATTTGGTTATTTCCACCCTTGAAGTTGATTGCAGAATTTTAGCTTGGGGGTCATCGCTTGATTTTACTGCAAATTAGGGAAGTTTTCAGTCCACTTGTTTTATTTTGTTTCTTATTATTTATTTTATTTTTATTTGCATTATAGTGTTTTCTGACATTGGGGACAATGTCCAGTTTAAGTTTGGGGGTAAAGAGTATAAAAAATGACCAAATTGAAATTTTTTGTACCTTCAACTACGAACGAGTTTCATTTGTTTCCATGTTGTTGCTTTTTGTTTTCATAAAAAAAAAATAAATAAATTTTTAAATCGGAAAATTTAAAAAAATCCAAAAATATTGTCTTGTTTCCCTTATTGTTTTGAATTAGATTTTTGTTAGTTTCCCGACCCAATGATATAATTAGATCAAATTTGAATCATGATTATCAAGAACTTAGTTAACATGTGTTTTGTGAAATTCCTAATTCTCTTGTTAGTTTTGTACATGTTTGATCATCTTTGAAAAACCAAATGCACATAGCCTTGTTAATGTGAAACTAAAGTATGACTTAAAGCTTCATATGTGAATTTAGTGACCATATACATCCTATGTGAGTTTTTGAGCCTATTGAAAGTGTGTGCATTTTTCATACACTCCTATTCTTTCATGTGTGATGAACTTATGTGAAATACATCTCTAGAACTTGCGTAACGATCTTTCGAAATGTTTGTCATTGATTGCATGAACTTGGAAATGATAGAGGCATTAGGTTTACCACCATGGCCCAAATAACCATGTATCCCAAAGAAAAAAATGATATCATTAGATTGCCAATTTGAGCCGTGTATGTTGAGCCTTTTATTTCTTATCACCAGATATGTCTACCCTTATACCTGAAACATTTTTCCTTACCCTTTCCAAGCAAGCTAGTGAGCAATGTGAGATTGTCTTATGAGAAATGTTTGTGAAGTACTTTGAAGGTGTTTGGCAAAAGAATAAGTGTGGGGTATTTCATGTTTGTATTAAAAAAAAATAAAAAAATATATAAAAAAAAAAAAAAAAAAAGAAGAACAAAAGAAAAGAAAAAGAAGGATTGTATACAAAGAAAATAAAAAGTTTTTTTTTTTAGTTTTAGTTTAAGGGTGTGGTTGGAGGTTCTAGAAGAATTGTTGGAGAGCTTGAGTTCTTATAAATCTAAAGAAAAGAATTGCTTGCAATGTAGCTTGAAACTTGTGTTTTCCTATTCTTTCGTTTCAATAACCCTATCCCTAAGCCTCATTACATCCAATAAAAGTCCTCTGGATTTAAGTTTTGCAATTATGACTGTGGAGAAGTGATCTTTATGCAAGCTTATGGTAGAAATTTCACATTTGATTCTTTGAGCGAAACACATTAAAACTAAACACATGTGTGATTGAGTGCATATCCCGTGAGAAGGTCGCTAGTTTGCATATGATGATTTTAAAAATAAAAACTTGAAATTGCATTAGCATGACTATCTCACACACTACACTTCAAGGATGATTCAAAGATTACTGCTAATATTTGAATAAGGAAGATGAACTTGGATTAACTTGTTTGGTGCTAGATATGGTTCTTGATGATTTGTGTTCTCAAATGAAATTCTATGAGGGTCACATAGGGGGAAACTAATGTTTTTCATGTTAGTACTTTTTTATGTTTTCTTTGTTTTGCTCGAGGACTAGCAAAAGCTAAGTATGGGGGTATTTGATCGGATCATATTTATATATATTTTTTCTTCAAATTCACTCGTCTTTTCTTAGTTAGTTCCTTATATTTTTGAGCTATTTACGTTATTTTTGTGTTTATAGGATTTGTTATGCAAAGAAAATAAAAATAGAACAAGTGAAATTTTATGTAATAAATTCGTCAAAACTGTCTGTGTAGATCAGCTTTTAAATTAAATTAAAAAAAAAATATAATAATGATAAGTCATGATGATGTTTGAATCATGATGGTTTTGTTTTGTAGAAGAAACCCAAAGAGAACACAATCCACCCATCCACCCTTCACCATAACCCACCTATATCCATCCACCACCATAATTTACCACTCATCCATCAAACCACACCTTGTGCCGCTACAAAGAGAAGAAGAAGGATCTTGGACGTGCTTGCCATTCAAATTGGATTGTTGGAGCGTTTTTAGGTGTTTTCTTTCTTTTGTTTTCAATGTTTAAATTTGTTTATCTTTGCTTTGTAAGTATGAGTGGCTAAACCCCTATTTAGTTAGGGGAAGTTTGAAGCCATGAACATGCTTGAGATTTAAATTGATTTCTTCCAATTGTGATTTGATAAGTTGTGATTGCAATTCAATTATCTATTTTATTCATAACTAATTCTTGTATGTTTATTAAGGATGCATACTTAGTTTTCATGCATGAATTAGATGCTAGAATATAAATGAGTTTCACCTAATCGTTACAAATTTATATTCATAAGTAGTGAAGGTTGTTTATCACAATCGCGTTAATTGAATTCTTGGCATAAGTTTCATGCAATTCATAGTTACAAGTGTTTCGTCAATGCTTATGATTTTTATAGAACTTAATGATTCTTGCTTGTATCTCTATTATGCAATTCATGTAGGGAACTTGTGGGGAATGCTTTGGGTTGTTGTATGCAATCATCCAATTCAATGAAATTAGGAAAATCTGAGGATTAATTTAAGCGTACCTAATTAATCTGGGGTGTTGAGCATCATAGTTTATTGAAAAGCAATTGGAAATCAATTCATATACAAGTGTGTCATGTGTGAAGAACGGACCTCTAACTAATCCATCCATCATCTTATTTCTTAAATTTGTTTTACAATCTTCCTAGTTTTATAACTTGTTTGTTTGTTTCAAATTCATCAAAACTAAAATCCCCCTTTTACTTTCTTGTTTCAAAGTGTTTAAAATTTGTTTGTTTGTGTTTTAGAGTGTTTTGAGTCAAGTCAAAACCCAAATTTCGTCCAAAGTTGTGCTAGAGTCAGAAACTGCCTAGTTTGTGTTTTTAGGCAGTTTTGAGTGTCTTTAAGTTATTTTGAGTCTTGTGAACCTGTTTTGAGTTCTTTAAGTCTATTCAAACGTTTTTAACTTTGTTTTTATGTTTTTGAGTTAGTTTAGAGGTTTTAGCAAGCCCTCCTAATCCCCGGTTTAGAACGATCCCTACTTACATACTTTACTACATTTGATAAAAAGAGGGTTTAATTTGTGTGCTTATATATTTCGCACCAATACACCCCACATACTTTCCCATAATACCCCACACCTCACATTCTCAATATACACCTTATATTTTGTACATACACCCTATATTTTCTATACACTGCACATTTCTCAAATCTTATAACACTCATTTTTTAATTTTTAGAGACTGAATCTAACCATTTGAACGTTTAGTTTGCTGAAAGATTTCAAATCATCTGAAAGTGGCAAGGCCTAGAGTTATGGGGCAACGTGTACAGGGTGTCCTTGTACGAAATTTCGACTAATTACAACAGTACCATTTGATGATGTTCTTAACTACAGCAAGTTGTCAATACAAATTCCACCCAAGACAAAGCTTGAAATCAAGACAATACTGAAAACAATGAACGAGATCATATACATTTAGGAAATCCCAACAACAACAGACACTGCTACTAGCTTATAGTAATAGTTATTCCCAAACAAGCAGTACAAGCAAACCAAACCCCTATTAAACACGAGAAAATAACAACGGAACAAAGTATCTATCCATCTATCTGACATCCATGAATGACGACGGTGGAGCTTATTCCCAGACAGACATGACATACGAACATAGTGCAGAAACTCAAGATAATAAAGACTAGACATGACATATGAACGAGCTTAATAATCATGCAACAGCTGCATGCAATGCAATCTTCCCGATTCCTTAGCTATTCCTCAGCAATTCAGGATGATGATATTGTCTCGTGGGAGGGGTTTCATTTTCTATCCGCATTGGGCACTCAAAGTACATGTGTTGACCTTCCACTCCACAATATCTACATCACACATTAAAGCATGCAACCTATCATGACCGCAAGAGTTATCATATTGACCACAAAACGAACAAACCAATCGAAAGCCCCAACCAACACTAGTTACGTTTCTCGGGACAAACCTCATGTATGGGCAAAGTTCACGAGGGTGATGACCCTTACAGCAGACTGCCTAGTTATCATACTGACCATAAAACGAACAAACCAATGAAAAATATGAAGTCTTACCTCATGTGAAGCTTTCCAAACATCGATTTCGTGTTCCATTCGTCAAAAATAATTTTTCTCAATCAACATTTTGTAGTTTCATTGGTTAGGGTTTTGTTCAACAATGGAGGGTGTGAGGATTTTGATAGTTGAGAAGATAAAAAACCCTAACCAATGAAACTAATATGCTAAAGGTGATTTGGGGTGTATTTAGATATTTTTATTTAAAAAAAAAAAACCTAATATGGTTAAAATTGTCATTGCATAGTGGGGTAAATAAGTCATTTAATATTAAATTTTAATGTGAGGTGCATTCAACATTTTGTGGGATGCTAATATAAAAAGCTTTTTTTTTTTCAATCTCTCCACCTTATATAACTCTCCTTACAAAAAGAAAAAGAAAACTTATCTAGGCCTAAAAAAAATTGTTGTAGGACTATATTATTGAGGGAAAAGATAAGGAGATAAGGAGAAGGCTGGCAACAGACAGAGAGAGAATATAGAGTATAAAGTTCTTTGGTATGATTTATCACGCTATTGTGTTTTTATTTATAGTAATAAAAAAGAGAGAATCTTTGCTCTCCAAGTACCACAATTACAACTAGAAAACTCGTAATAGTGGGCAATGGAAGGATGCAGAGAGGTGGTAGGGATGATAGCTGGGGGTTTTGTTTAATTATTTTATTTTATTTTTATATTATTGGATTTTAATCTTTTATTTAAAATAGGTAAGTAATTAAAATGTTCATACCACGTAAGGGTGGGCAAACAGGTAGTGGAACCGAGGGTCGGGGCAGGCAATCTAGGTTCGGGGCGGGTACGGGGCGGTTCCAATTTTTTTGGAGAGTAAACGGGGTGGGGCGATGACAATTAAGGGGCAGGCTAAATCTAAATATTGAGAAGAACGGGGCCCAGGCCGGCCCGTTTCTAATTATAATGAACGGCCCGTTTCTTAGTCCATTATCTAGGATCTCATCACCCAATCTGTAACTCAACTCTCTGTCATCTCCTTCCACCCACATACTCTCTGTCACTCGTCTTCTCTTCCTCGACCTCGACGACATCAAACTCAAAACCGTTGTCGTCGTCGCACCACCCATCTCTCGATTTTCCTCCTTAATGACATCTCAAACTTAGAGAACCCAGGTCCTAAAACCACGACAGCTTGATTAGCTCGTCCTCGATAACATCACGTTGAACTCTATAGTCCCAAGCAAAGAGGACGAAGACCCCCATCATCAGCGCCTTAAGATTGTCAAACACCACCATGGTCAGCGCCATGCGAATCGAAATTGACCATAACGCCCTCTGTTCTTAGTCTTCCAGTGTCTCCTCTCAGATCTTAATTCTCTACAAGATTTGGCATCTGGCCCATCTGGGTTTTCATTAATCTGTAGGTATGGTGGGAAATCTGAGATGGGTTTTTTTTTTTCCCCTAAATTTGTTGTGGAGTTTAGACTTTAGTCTTATCCTTCTTCGATTTTGTTTCTAATGGTTAGATTAAGAAAAAATTGAAGGACAATGTTTCTTGCATGTTGTTATATGTGTAGGCATCTTGCAATCAAAGGGTATAAACCCAGATCCCTTTTGTTGATTTTGAAAAGGAACTAGAGATAAAGTGGAACCCATTGGTTTTGAGTCTAATATTGAAATGGTATAAACTTAGATCCCTTTGTTGATTTTGGATAAATGATGCCATGATTTTATATGTATGGATCCACGGGTCCATAAATTTATTGTCTCAAAAGATTTGTTGAATCAAATGATGCCTGAATCATTTTGGTCCCCAAAAACTTTGTTCTCTGTCTTATCTGTGAGTCCTTGATTTTATGTGCATGCATCCATGGGTCTATAACTCTGAAGATTTATTGATATGCTTTGCAGGAGCAGCGAGGTCTGTCGTGGTGGTTTGCCTCAGTGCATCAGTGCAGCGAAGTAGAAAGAGGGGGGGTCGAGAAAGTTCGGATTTTGCCCTTGTTTTTGGTCCAACAAATGAGTGGTGGTAGTGGATGGTGTTGAACCTCGCGCGGGGATGGCAATTGCTGTAAAAATTCAGTTTTTTTTTTTTTTTTTTTCCAAAAAAAAAGAGGACCCGTGGACCTGACCTGAATTGGCATGTTTCAAATGGGCGGGGTTAGGTCTGGTTCCTATATTAAAATTTGTTGTACCCGCCCCGACCCGACCCGTTTCTTTTAAACCAGAGTCCGGTCTGGTCCCTTAAAATTTGGGCCCAACCAAACCCATGCCCAGCCCTAATACGTCAACGATTTAACAATTTATGTGACCCAGTTAACTTAACAGAGTAAAGTGAGATACAAACAATGAGTACAAATGGTAAAGTAACAGAAGACAATGTAGGGGCTAAAGTCAAATTTTGTGTGGAGTACAAATGTGATGGCTAAAATGAGTCCTCAGGAAGAGATTTAGATATCTTTCTCAATGACATAAACAATGGTTGAACTTGGACATCAATGTATTTTGTTTTATTTTTTATACAATTTTTCTAGTTCTACCGCAAGATACATGTACTATGACTACAAGTCTGTTAAGATTCCTAAAAGATTGCCGTTGTAGTGGCACCTTGTAAGAGTGGGCATTGTTCAGTTTAGTCTAGCTCACCCCCAAATCGAAACCTAAATTGAACTATTGCACCAAGTCCCAACCCCAAGACAAAAAATTTGCAAATAGAAACCAAACCAGTTCAATTTTTGGTTTTTTACAATCTTGACCTTGATTTGTCTTTCGTTCATTCAGCCTTGACGTCTCTTGTAACACTGTTGGACCATCGTCATCTGCAAAATGTGGTGGTTATACAAGTGGAGGTTAAATACATAAAATTAAATTAGAATTTGAAGGTCTTAAATTCCAGGTTTTTTAACAAAAAATTTCTAAATTTTTATGTTTTAAAATCCAAATAAGGATTTTGTCTTTTTTTTTTTGGTCAAACGATAAATCTTGTTAGATTAGCCACCGATGAGGTTTAAACTTGCAGTGAATAGTTTTGAAAGAAACTTAGAAAGTGAAATTGAAAGCCTTCCCCATGTTTCTGTCTATTAGACAACATTAACAATATTTCACAGATGATTACTATTGAGAATGAATTTCACATTAATATGATAAGGACATTGCATAAATTTATAAGTAAATTAAGTTACTTTCTATAAAACCAATTAATTTTATGACGAAACTTCGACTTTCTTCAATTTTGATTGATATAAGTTGATAAGATAAGCATTTGTCAAATTAGGTCTTTGGTAAAAAATTATATTCTGCTTATCCTCAAGATTTAAAACATCCCCTACCCACTAACAATTCAATTGTGATTAACATACAAAAATTCAAGTGGGCCCACATCCCTCGATGGAATTGATATATGTCAACAAATTGACATATGTTTTCTCTTGCATGTATATAATATTATTGTTTAACGGTCATAATAATTATATTAAATATACGTAGGTGCGTATCCAAAGATGTTTGTTAAGGCAAGTGGTGGTTGGTTTTGTTTGTCAAATCTGAACATAAACCTTTAATTCGTATGAAATAGCTTTTAAAATGGTTCAAAACGTTTTTAGTTATATTGATTTTTGAATCCAATAGTACTTTAAATGCTCTTTAAAAGATTTGAGGGAAACACTTAAAATGCCTTTCAAAGATCAACTTGGTGTTTTATTAAAAATTGATTTCAAAAACAGTTTTACCAAAAACACTTTCAGTCATTTTAAAAATATTTTCAAACGAGTTACTTAAAATTTTACTAAGGAGGTGTATTCAATTGGGATTATGAGAGATTTTAGTTCTTTTAATGAATCTAGCGGTATTCAATCATAATTTTAAGTGATTCTCTGAAATTCAAAGTGTATTCAATTAGAATTTTAAGATATTTTATTAAAATCCTAAGAAATCCGAATGTATTTAATTAGGATATTAAAGAAGTTTATAACATTCCAAGTGTATTCAATTAGAAACTGATTTGAAAGAATTTGAGAAAATTGAGGAATTAGAGGGAATTTGAGAGATTTCGTAATGTATTTTAAACATCCACAAATCTCACCTTCCCCCCATGAGATTTCTATAAAATTGAATCAAAATTTTATTTGGAATCTCTATAAATTAATTAGGAATATAAGAGGATTAAAGACTCCTACAAAATTCATATAGATTTTAAAGAATTTGAATGGATTGTGGTGGATTGTGATGGAAGGATTTGAAATCCTAAGGGATGAGGTTTGATTCTTTTTAGTTTTGGTTATATATACTTTTTGCTCTCAAATCCTACAAAATCCATAATTTATTGAAATCCTCCAAAATCTTAATTTTTTTTAATACAGTTAGATTTGGATAAATTTTAAAATCCTTTAAAATCTTTTAATTGATTACACGTAAATTTGAATGAATTCTAAAATTCTTTAAAATATTTTAATTGACTACACTAAAATTTTAAAATCTGTTAAAATTCTCTCAAATCCAAATTTAGCTACAACCTTTAGCTTTATAAACATTTACGAATTTATAAATCCATTAAATTCCTGGAATTCTCACCAAACCACTGTCACTCTCTCTCTCCTGCTGAGCTCACCTACCTCTCTCTTTCTCTCTCGTCCGCTACTCTGACCTCATCAGATTTGCAACACACTGAGACAGAAAATATCCCTCAAATTGTAGGGGAGATGCTGTGAAAGGGATTTGAGCCCAAGGATTTGGATTCAGCTTTCTCCTTCTTGCCATGGAATTGAGGAAGGAAAGGCTTGTCAGGTGAATTGCCCACAATGTTTCCTTCTTTATTTTTTTCCATTTTCAATAAACTATTTCTCTATTTAATTTTTCTGTCTGTTTGGTTGCTCAGAAAGTGAATGAGAAATATTGAGGTTGACAAATAGGTGGGACTAGGCATGGGAAAATATGACAGAAGCACAGTTTTTCTAGGAACCCCATTTTTCATTTCCCTCTTTCTTCTTTAAGTGCTTGTTTGGATAGTGAGAAAATGTGATGAAAAATATCTGAAACTCTTTTTTATATGAAAACCATCTGAAATGATTTACTTGTTTTTATTCTGATTGGGATTGGACCATTGAAAGCTATGCTCTTCTCAGTTATCCATATACTTTAATAGGCTTCATGTCTTACCCTTCTATAAATCCATACAACTTCGAACTTGTTTAGTAATTTTTTCTGGGAATCTGTTTGTTTCTAGAGGAAATATGAATAATTGAATGTTTTCAATTGATTGGGAACGTACAAACGAATTCCGTCTGGTTGGAACCTACGGCCTAGCTCAGCCAATTTGTGTGATTTGATTAGGGCTTGCATTTGACAAATAGCACCTGGAGGGTCTGCAGACTCTGCACAAATACTACCCAAACTGAACTCTTGATGAAAACAAATGGAGGCTGGACATTCACATTAAAACGTGAGTCTGGTTGGTAAACTGGCAAGATTTTTAGTTTGGGTAGAATTTGCACACAGCCCTAATAGTCCAGGTGGTGTTTGTGCAATTTTCCCTTTATTTTACTGTTTACAGTTTTGTTCATTTGCTTAATAAGACATCCTTTTATTTAATGCATCTAATTTGTGGGATATTATCATCAAGTTCCTTAAGTTTAATATGAGAAACATGAATTATAATTAACTTTTAAGACAACCTTACTCAATCTACGCATCGGGACACTCTTTAATACTCTGCTCACCTTTAATGTGATTTAGGTTTTATTCTGATAAAAAACGGCATAAAGAATCTTTATGGCGAAGAGCTGAACCATCTCAGCTTGAAAAGTCATCGTCTGCATATAAGTCATCTTCATTGCTTAAATCTGACACTGGACTAGTGGGGGGAAGAAATAGGTTTGTTGAAACTTTCAGCATTGGCCATTCAAAGGTGTTTCCAGAAGATCATGAACCTTGGCGAAAGAGAATACTTGACCCGGGTAGTGAGATCATGTTGCAATGGAATCGGGTTTTCATTGTCTCGTGCTTGGTGGCACTTTTTGTTGACCCCTTGTATTTTTACTTGCCCATGCTGGGAGGGGATGCAAACACGTATTGTGTGAAGACAGACTTGAGGTTGCGAATTGTTGTGACTTGTTTCCGGACTATTGCGGATATCTTTTATATGTTGCATGTGATGATAAAGTTTAGGACAGCTTATGTTGCGCCAAGCTCTCGCGTTTTTGGGAGGGGTGAACTTGTCATGGACCCAAAGAAGATTGCGCTGAGGTATATTAGATCAGACTTCTTCATTGATCTCATAGCCACATTGCCCCTCCCTCAGGTATTTTTTTTGGAGGATAACTGATTCTTGACATTGTAGATTTTCTTACCTACTTCTCATTTCTGTTTAAGTTATGTGCATCAGGGAATGAGTGAAAGAAAATTATTGTATCCATCTAATATTAAAGAGAAAATATGTAAAAGAGCTAGATTAACTGAATGCTACTCTAAAATTTACCGGAGTGATGACAGCCAGCAAATAAGCCTATCACGTATCCAATATCAATGTGAATAAGAGTACGCAAAGAAAATGTGTATGAATTGTTGCTTATTTGTGAGGGTAGTATTAAATAGGTAATGCAAATGGTTATAGCAATAGTGATCAGCCTGATTTGATCAAAGTTAGTTTTTCTTTGACAGATATGTTTTGTTTTACATTGTCAATTTTACTTTAAACTTTATAATTATGTCTTGTTTTATAGGTTACAATTGTGTCAACATGACACAATTATTGAACATATCAATAGGAGATTACTAAACATGTCATTTCTCGTTGTGTTTGGGTTAGGTTAGTTGTCTCGATACACAAATGCTTATTGTTCATGTTAAACTGGTTGACACAATTTCCACTTGATCATGATTACACCCAACCAAAACCTGTGCTTATTTCATGTTGTTTCAAAGCACCCCTTTGTCTGATGGTGAGGTTTTGGCAATCTTCACTAGAAAGGCAGACTGCGAAATTTGGTTAAAATACTTAGTTATTAAATACTGTACAGACTCTTTAGAGGAAATCCTAGATTCATTAACATGAGACTGACCCTAAATCTGAAATGCTAGGTTCATGGATTATGTAAAGTTTTTTGGGTGAGAAAGGTGAAGTATAGCTGATTGAAAATTTTGTGCAGATAGTCATCTGGTTTATTATCCCCGCAACAAGAAGCGCCCAAACGGATCATAACAACAATGCTCTTGCTCTAATTGTTCTGATCCAATATGTCCCCAGATTATATCTTATTTTTCCATTAAGTTTGCAAATAATCAAAGCAACTGGAGTGGTCACAAAGACTGCCTGGGCAGGGGCTGCATATAATCTTCTATTGTACATGCTGGCCAGCCATGTATGTATCTTTGGTTGCTTTTGTCTTCCTATTAAATCTTTATTCCACCCCCTCCCTCTCTCCCTCCCTCCCTCCCTCCCTCCTCTCCTCGCTGAGTTCCAGAACGGGAGCTAATCTATTACCTCATTTGTTGTTACAGGTGTTAGGGGCAGCATGGTATTTACTATCAATTGACCGATATACCTCATGCTGGAAGTCATTTTGTAAAAAGGAACTGAACACCACAAAATGTTCGCTTTCTTATCTAGATTGTGACAATCTTAGCAGAAAAGGTTGGGCAAGTAGTACAAATGTGTTTGAGAATTGTAATCCTGCAAATGACAATTTCAAATATGGCATATTCGAAAGCGCAGTAACAAAAAATGTCGTTTCCTCAAACTTCATCATGAAGTACTTCTATTGTTTATGGTGGGGCTTGCAACAACTAAGGTATGATGTTTTTTCCTTTTTAAGGTAGAAAGGTATGAATAAAATATTAAATCAACAAAAACAAAGTTAGAAATTTAAGATGTCATGAAGATTTAGATGCTATGTTATTATTCGCAAACTAAAATCAGCAAAGGCTTCTTTTATTACCAATGGTTGTTATTTTTATTCACTAAGAACGATCGTGGCTATGGTTGATTACTTACTACTTATCAGTGTTGGTTTCCTGTTGCTTTTTAAAAGAGTTTTCCGTTTTTCACTGGCCGAACTTTGAAATATTATTCAAGTCTGTGGACCAGTTTTTACTTCATTAAATACCAGTTTAGGTGCTAAATTCCCTTATATGACCTGCAGTAGGATAAAATCCAGCGGCACCTATAATGATTACCATGCCAATATAAATGAGGATCAACTCTATTAATTGGTTCTATACCCACTGTCTAACACTATGTTTAATTTAGTAGTAAATTATTTAAGCAATGATGGTACTCAAATTAAAAAGCGGAAACTAAATCATGCCACTAATAAATAATTTGCATAAACATTTATGCACCGTGTGCAAAAATGTTTTTAAAGTTTAAAAAGAGAGAGGCAGTGGGCAGCACCCACATAAGATGGATTGTGAATCTTTTATATGTGTTGTTTATAGGAGTGTGTGATAAATCTTTTTGGGATAGTGGCATAGTCAAAGAGTATTGGTTAATGGCGGAGGAAAGTGCAGAAGTTGTTGATTACAATGACCCATGGATCAAGAAAGGTTGATGGCTTGAGGCTTAACTGTGTGTTAGGTTGACTAATCAATTACAAAGCTTCAGGCTCACATCTTGTAGTCTCATCCAACGTTATGAAAACTGGACTGGTTATTGTACTGGAACAGGGAGGGTTCAGGCTTAACCAATGACATAATAACTTTATTTAACAGCATTTATGCTGAAGTTCCAGTTATAGTTTAGTACCCTATGGTTTACTTCAATTGCATGTTGATAGCTGTGGTCTTGAATTTGACAGTTTATTCAATATTCTTTTGGCGCCCATGAGCGGTAGGTCTCGGGTTCGAGACTTGGGAGCAGCCTCTCCATAAATGGGGGTAAGGCTAGCCAACATTTACCTCTCCCAGACCCTGCGTAAAACGGGAGCCTTGTGCACTGGGTACGACCTTTTTATTCAATATTCTTTTGGAGTATCGCCATTGTGAACTGTCTGTTAGTCTGACTGTCAGGAAATCCATTAAGTGGTCTTGTGACATACGTGGGAAAGAGAGGGAGTGGGCCAGTGAGGTTGGGGTGGGATGCTTTCAGCATGGGTAGTGGTGGACCTGGTGGTTTGGGTAGAAGATGGGGTTGGTCAGGATGGAGATTGTTTGTGTTTACTTTTGTGGCACCGGGAAGGGGTGGTTAGGGGGACTTTTGGCGTTTGAAGACTTACAGTGGGTCCTCATTGATGAAAATTTGGAATGTAAAAGTACGACTGAAGGGATCATTGATTAAACCATATGGATAAGCATGCAATATGAGGTGAAACATAAGGTACTAAGCTGCAACCGACCCTTTATTTAAATATTATACAGTAAATACAACCATAAAAATTATAGCGCTAGATGGATAGTATATGCTCTTCAACAAATGCAAATTGAAAAGATATAAAACTGTAAACTTCATGACTTAATACTTTGTACTGATTATGAAGCATAAAGTATTAGTACAAAAATTTGTAGCAATGGGATAACAGAGATGATAGTGCCTCAGTAGTACCTTTCCTTATATTTTAAACTACAAAACAATGCTTGCAAACATCCACAATGAGTCCATAATTTCATGGCTGAACTGGTTGGTTTAATGGTTTTACCCTACTGTTCAAGCATACAGATATAGGATACGACCTGACATATGATAATAAGATAATACGTGTAATGTGGGGTGTTTGTGTGTGTGTTAAATGCTGTAATTAGTCATCTACAGTTACCTTGAAATTATTACACTGCATCTCTTCTTCAACTAACTTCAGGATTTAGCCATCATCTAACTTCTTCGGTTATCACCTATCTTCAGACTTCAGTCGTTATCACCATCATACTCTATAGATGTGTATGTATGTATGTATAGTGAGATTCTTTCTGCAGGGCATCCATTCTTAGTTAAATGAAAGTGAAGAAAATCTCACTATTGCTGAATTTTTTTCAACTTTGATCCCATTTATTGAGAGGGTTGATTATTTAGGGATTTAGAGTATCCTACCAAAGCCTGCATGTGCAACATCTGTCACCATGTTTTTTTCCAAATGTCAGACTTTCAGAAATTCAATTGGTTTTTATAGTATCTGATTTGTGTTTAGTTGTGTTTAGATGTAGCTGGATGAACTGCTTCAAAGGGTTTTGGTGGTAAATCGAACCAGCAGACAGCTGGTTCCCGGTTAACCTGGTTCAATCAGCCAGTTTTGTGTGGTTTTCAGAACTATGATGTCGTTTGTCTTTGAACTCTGTCCCATGAGCTTAGGCAGAATCTTGCATCTTTTCTGTGATTCTTGTCATAGTACTATGGTTTCTGTGGTAAATTGAAGCTGGTTCCGGTTAACCCGGTTCAATCAGCCAGTCTATTTTAGCTTTTAGAACTATGTTTTCATTGGTCTACTGTGCAGTCTTGGGCTTCATATGGAGCATCTGTGCATAACTGTAACAAACTGAAGGCAGATTTTGTTGTTCTGAACACTATGAAACAACTTATTCAGTCAATCAAGTTCTAATAATTTGGTTAAAGTATGAAAAGGTCTTACTGGAAATGTATATTTTCTTATCCTATTTTTTCCCAAAACTAAATTTCTTCATAAATCTATGTATATTGCCTAATGTAAATTTTAACCCTCCTATCTGATTTTAGATGGACAATCACAAGATGGGTTTCCACGTCAGAGACATACTCAATATGCTTTGACCACCAATGATTTTTTGTAGCTTGCCGTCTAGAAAGAATCATTTGCCAAGGCATGCATTAGAAAAAAATGAAAAGAGAATGAATATTATCAATGTGATTCTCTGTAGTACTCAGTTAACGTTTATTGAAATTCTGTGAAACTGAATCTTAGATGAACTTTAGAATGGCTTGAATATGGTTTTGCCTTTGGATTTTAAACCAATGCTTCCCCTTTGGTGGAGTAGACCTGCACCTTATGTACAGGGGTCATACTAATCACTTCAAAATATACAGGTTATTAACGATTGATTGGTTTTATGCTTATTGACTGACAAGGATAATAGCTCGACTGCCAGAGTGTGAACGTTAGGTTGTTGGACATATATTACATGCATATAATTTGGCAGAACAGTTTCTATAAGAAATGGAAGTCTTTTATATACATACATACATACATATATATATATGGGCAGAATTTGATAATTTTACATTTTTTATAGCCGTTGAAAATTGTTGATTCATATTGTGGCTTTCTTGTTGTCTCAGTTCCTATGGGCAGAATTTGTCAACAAGTACTTTTATTGGGGAAACGTCATTTGCCATTCTCATTGCCATTGTGGGCCTTGTATTATTTGCCCACTTAATCGGGAATATGCAGGTAACTATAGGAACGCTTCTTGCCATCATTTCTTGCTTTTAGTATTACATTTCTGCTGCTTGAAGTCTGGAATGTTTCTTCATCAATTTTTTGTCATTAAATACCAAGTGACGTTTGGGAGAAACTTATTAATTAATTCTGGCCCACAAAGTTTCATTTATAGAATATTATCTACAATGGTAACTTTCTTCGTTGGGGACATGCCTTGGACTAGTAATTACATTTAGTTAACTTTGTGATTCAATTATATCGGCTTACTATTTTAAATGATCATTGATGCTTGTTGAATTGATACATTAGACTTTGGCATTATCTTTAGGCTTTTAATTCAAAATGGTCCTTGAGATTTGCATAACTCTTCATTATGGTCTTTGAGATTTGAAATCGATAGAATTGGTCCCTGAGTTTGTCCACAATCAATCATTTTGGTCCTTCCATGGAAAATCTCCATTAAATAAGGATACAATGACAAAAATACCCTCAACTTTTGTCAAATCATTGTGGCCTATTGTTTATTAAATTTAGGGTAGTTTTGTCATTATAATCTTTATTTAACATAACTATTCATGGAAGGGCCAAAATGATTGATGGTGGACAATCTAAGGGACAACTTGTATTCTCAGGGACCACAGTGAGGAGTTATGCAAATCTCAGAGACTATTTTTGCTAAAAAGCCTTATCTTTATATTGTAGACCTATCTCCAATCAATCACTGTGAGGCTTGAGGAGTGGAGGCTTAAGAGAAGAGACACAGAGGAATGGATGAAGCATCGTCAACTCCCTGAAGATTTGAGACGACGTGTTCGACGCTTTGTTCAGTACAAATGGCTGGCAACTAGAGGAGTTGATGAAGAATCCATCCTTCATGGCTTACCTGCTGATCTTCGTCGTGATATTCAACGCCACCTATGCTTAGATCTTGTTCGAAGAGTATGGTTCTCCCCAAGTATTTATAATTTTGGGCTTGAAGGCAATCTCATTCAGTTAATATCATATATGCATGCCTAGCAACTATTAGGGAAAAAAAAGGGGTATTTGTAGTAAAACAACTGGAGCCTGCGTCTGATGGTGTCTGAAGGCTCCAGTTCCCATTGTATGTTGAATTAGGATATAGGTTGAAAGCTTAACTCATTAAACAGGCATCAAAAATTAATATGATGCCGTTGAGAATGTCTCAAAGTGCATGTGTTTGCTACACTTGGGAACTCGTCCTAATGTAGTGTAACCGCTTACAATGTCATAGATTTTGACTAAATAACTGATATAAAAGCTCTGATGATTCATGTGCTTTGAAATAAGATGGAAATAAGAATTAACCCATTTTCCTTTCTCATTTCGTCAGGTCCCTTTCTTCTCACAGATGGATGATCAGCTTCTCGATGCAATATGTGAGCGTTTGGTGTCCTCCCTAAGCACGGGGGGTACTTACATAGTCCGAGAGGGTGACCCAGTGTCAGAAATGCTTTTCATTATAAGAGGGACTCTGGATAGTTCTACGACCAATGGAGGGCGGACTGGATTCTTCAATTCAATCACATTAAGACCTGGAGACTTTTGTGGTGAGGAGCTGCTCGCATGGGCTTTGCTCCCAAAATCCACTGCTAACTTGCCTTCTTCAACACGAACAGTTAAAGCACTTAGTGAAGTTGAAGCTTTTGCATTACGAGCTGAAGATCTCAAATTTGTGGCTAACCAATTCAGACGCCTGCACAGCAAGAAGCTGCAGCACACATTTCGGTTTTACTCTCACCATTGGAGAACATGGGCTGCCTGCTTCATACAGGCTGCTTGGCGCCGCCACAAGAGAAGAATGACGACAAAAGATCTGAGCATGAGGGAATCATTTGCTTTGGATGAGAAAGTGGCTTATGAGACTGAGCAAGCGGAAGAAGATCTTTCTGTTGTTTCAAATCCCTCTTCCCAAGCAAAAATGAATCTTAGGGTCACAGTACTGGCTTCAAGATTTGCAGCAAACACAAGAAGGGGAGCTCAGAAGCTCAAAGACGAGATGCCAAAATTACGAAAACCTGAAGAACCGGACTTTTCCACTGAGCCAGAAGATTAGTAGGTTTTCTTAAAGTAGGTTTATGGGTGCAAAGATAGCTATAGCTTTTTCGGACAAGGGTGAAGTGAAACTCATTCATGTACAAGATAATCATCTCAGTTTGCAGGACTGCATATTTCAGGTTTTACACAAATCCCTGCTGATTGCGATGCTAGATATCATTGGCATCCGAATTATACCCTCACAAGTCATAATCGACTAATCGAGGTGATTTTTGGAGCTTTGGATGTTGGAGAAGTTGGACTTTATTGTCTCGTGGTACATCGAATGTATTAGAAATAACTGTATATTTATCTAATCTTTGTTTGTGACACTTTCAGGGGTCAACACGCAATTTTCAAAGTTTAAAGTGGGCCAATTTAAGGTTAATGTTCCAAATCTCTCCAAAAAAAAAAAAAACCATTAAGTACAAATAACAACCTAATTTTAATTGATTTTAAAAACATTCCAAATAACTACCTAGTTTTAAAAAATGGACATTCATTAGGTCGCCAACGTTAATTGATAGGGTCATGAAGCGTTAAAGTGGTGATGTGGAGAAATATTGAAGTTAGTTTTCGCTGTGATGTCATTTATGGAGTTCTTAATACCTAAATTGACTATTTTTGTTCAAGTTTAACCCTAAATTTGCTTGGCTTAAAGGAATCAATTTGAGGATATAAAGCTCCTTAGGTGATGTGAGTGAAAACTCGCCTTAATACTTGTCCACGTTGTCATTTAATATAGTAATCATATGAACGAAAACTAGTCATCATAGAGCTTCGACTCGCCTGAACCAGTCACATAGTTTGGTCGCAATGATGCAAGTGACTTTCATATGGCAAGATTAACCTTGTATGGAACAGATACATCACTACATGACATCTTGGTTTAATAATACAATGTCATTTAGAAAAGAAACTTACACATGACATTGTATTATTAGGATGTGATGTCACGATAGCAGTAAACTCATTCCATGTAAGTCAAACCTAGAAATAGATCAATATTTACAACATCATCACTCTTCTTAGGTGTCGTATCATTAATTTAACGAAGGATTATGGTAAATTAATTGAGGAGTAATATTGATACAATTCCAAAACCTCATTACACAATTGAGATGTTTAAGTTTAAATAGAAAGTTCAACCAATGCAATTCTGAAAATACTACTATAATTTTAGTAAAATTACATGATTGTCACTGAATCCTACCAGATTTTGACCGGTGAATTATTTTTCGACAACCGGCCTATCAAATTTTCCAAGTTTTTGTAATTTTATGATGTATTCATGTTAAAAAAAACAAGCAAAACAGCTGTTAATTGTGTTGACTCTGCGTTTCTCTCCGTCCGACAAAATAATTGAAGCCATGGCATGGCAACTGAACCTTCGTTGGTACGAAGATGTGGAAATCAGTGGGAAGCGTTGTGTTGCTTGTGTTGCTGTCTTTCTTTCTAGTTTTGGTATTTTCGGTGTTGAATGTGTTTGATCTGCTGCATCCTCGTACTCCTTTTTCCTTCAATTCCACTCTCGCATCCCATGCCCAACACCACCTCCTTCACTACTTTCCCATCAGGTCTTCCTTTTACTTTCTTTTTCGTTTTTGTATGACAGTTTCTTCGATTCTAATTTATCATGATTTTTATCAATAATTTTGAAATAATTTGATGGGATCATTGGATTTTCTTTTGTTTATTTGTTGATATGGGTTTTCTTTTCCAAGTTGAAAATATTTGCAGAAACATGTAATGTAATGCTGAAAAATTATGCAGAAAACTAGATAGAATATTTGCAGAAACCGCAACGACCGCGCCTGCAACCCCGAATGTAAGTATGAGGAAGGACTGTTACCTTGAGGGGCCTGTGTTAGAGGAATACACGTTTCCTGCACATTCTGCTCCCTTCAATAGCTGTCATGCTTCTACCATTGTTGAGGTTGTGCAGGAGAAACTTTATTTCAAAGAAAAAAAGTAATGAAAGATATGTAGTTCGTTACTATTCTCTCAACATGTTAACTAGACCAGTGCTTGTTTGTTGTCTGTGTAGGTTGATAAAGATCACTTCTTGGTTGCCTATTTCGGAGGTACGTCAGAGGGTGCACCTGATGTGAAGATTTGGTTGCAGACCTACAAGGTAACGGTAGTGCTCTGCTCACTTTATGAACAGCAAAGGTTGTACTCTTAATTGCAATGATTTTCATTTTTGAAATTTGAAGAAAAAAACACAAACACAATATCCGTGTGCGTTTACTCCAGTATTTAATTGCAACTGGCCTCGAATTGGCCGAATCTAAGTTAGTAGAATTCATGGACTTCTCTTTCACTCTAAGGATACTCTCTTCTCTACTTTTCTCCCATTTTTCTCTGTTCTATGGTTTATGTGATCTTTTGTTAGGATATAAATTACAAAACGCACTGCAACTGAAGTTATCTTAGTCTTGTGTACTGATAGTTTATTACTAATTCTTAGTAAAGTCCTGACCGGACTTTATGTGAATTATTAACACTAACGGGTAGAATTTTTCGTTGCAGAATGGCTATTGGCAGTCACCTGTCGTTGCTGATGAACAACTTGACACCCCAATGTGGAACCCTGTATTGTTCAAACTTCCATCAGAGGAGCTGCTTCTGTTCTATAAAATAGGACCAGAGGTTCAAAAGTATATTTTTCCTACTAATACTATAAAGCATTTGCAGTCACGTTTTACTGAACACTTAAGTTTTTTCTTTGTATCTCTTTATGAGCATGTTCCTAACTGTTTTTGTACCGATAGGTTTGAATTTTGCTTGGCTTATATATATCACACAAACAAAAAGAAAAGGAAAAGCAACACAATTGTTCTTCATGATTTGAAATCATTTTCATGGCGTTATTAATTCTGGAAGAAAGTTTTTCATGTATCTCCCAACTAGTTTAGTTGGTCAAGTCTCTTGACTTGGCATCCTAGGCCTAGGATCAAATTGTTAATTCACTTAAGCTAGTTACTAGCTTAGGCAAAGGCTACTGCCTCTCTTGTATAATCCAGAATTTATTTATTTATTTATTTTTATTTTTTTGAACGAAGTATAATCCAGAATTTAGACCAGAAGAGTTCATCTTTATTTTGTTTTTGTTTTTTTTTAGTTCAGAAAAGGAGTATCTGTAAATTAATGCATTTAATGTGGGTGATGCCGTCGAAGTTGATGGGCAATTCATGCTCAAAATTGCTAGACCTTGAGATAATCTAGTTAATTCTCACGAAATTAGAAAAAAAAAAAAAAAAAAAAAGAAAAAAAAAAGCACCTTTGGCTGTTATCATGTTTTCTCAAACTGTTTTTTTTTTTACTTTAAGAATGATCCTGTACTGCTTTGCACTGCCATCGTACTAATGATGTTTTGTACACATTTTTTTTTACATTTGTTAGCTTCTGCTAACTATCCGTTGATGGATATCAGATGGAGTGGATGCATGAAGCGGTCATATGATAAAGGTGTTACTTGGACAGAAAGAGAGCAACTTCCTCCTGGTATATTAGGACCAATAAAGAATAAGGTATTACTTGAACTCATATGAAAGATACTCATATGTGTCAGCAATTGTAAAACATCGTTAATACTAAAATGGTGATTTTGCTATACCTTCTGCTTTATTATTGTTCAGCCTATCTTGCTGGAAAATGGTAATTTGCTATGTGGATCCTCTGTCGAAAGCTGGAACTCTTGGGGCGCATGGGTGGAGGTTGTCACTGAAACTCAATTGCATAGAGTGGTTAAACTTTCAAGATGTTCAGAATTGGTGCCTAACATGTATGATTCAACAGGTCGCAACAGATTCTGTTAGGTTGTGGAGAAAGTACGGTCCTATTTATGTTGAAAACGAAACTCTTAGTGTCATTCAACCAGTTCCTTACCAGACTGCAACAGGGACCTTGCGCCTTTTAATGCGATCCTTTGATCAGATTGGGAGAGTTTGTGTTGCAGAATCCAACGACGGTGGCCAGAACTGGAATCATGCAATACCTACTGAACTCCCCAATCCAAACTCAGGTTTGTGGCCGAGTCATAGTTTTTTCATTGTTTAAGGCAGTATATATACATCCGAGTGTGGTAAAATGTTTACCACAACATTGTTCTGAATTGAGTTTTTCTTTAGCACTGCGTCTTCAATCAGTAGACAAGTTAATTTCATTTGCACATTTTCTGTTATATTTAGAATTTGTCGTTTCTTTATAAATTGAAAGTTTTTCTTTAGCACTGCGTCTTCAATCAGTCGTCGTACCCAGTGCACAAGGCTCCCGCTTTACGCAGGATCTGGGAGAGGTGAATGTCGGCTAGCCTTACCCCCATTTATGCGTCTTCAATCAGTAAACAAGTTAATTTCATTTGCACATTTTCTGTTATATTTAGTATTTGTCGTTTCTTTATAAATTGAAATGTGAGCACATAGCATGTAGCATGTAACTGTTCATTAAACGTCCCTTGTCATTTTTTCATTCTCATTTCAATCTTTCTTTATGCCAATGTTCTTATTAGGTATTGATGGGGTAAAGCTAAGAGATGGCTTTATTTTACTTGCTTATAACACGGTGTCAAGGGGTGTACTTAAAGTTGCACTCTCGAATGATGATGGGGACTCATGGCGTGATGCTGTGACATTGGAGGAGACTTTGGGAATGGAATTCTCGTATCCAGCTGTTATTCAGGCCAGTGATGAGTCTATTCACATCACTTACACTTATAATAGGACACAAATTAAGGTACTTCTTTGATTTCTGATATTCGAGATGCATTTTGGTAAATGAGATCCATGGTTGATTAGATATTATCATTTTATAACTTTTCCATGCGAATATATGAGTAACTATCTTCTTTTGGTGGGTGTTATTCTGAGATGCATCTAGATAAATTTTTCCGTGAGATGTGTAATTTCTTGGGTCATGAATTTTGCAGCATGTTGTCCTTAAGCCAAGATTATGCGAGGACCCATGAACAAAGTAAACTAGAAGACATGTCTTATTCTGTCTGCATTGCGGACCAATTTGTGAGCAGAGTATCATTACATGTACAATACCATAACTGGTAACAATCCTTTGTAAAATTCAATTTGCTCAAGTATAATATCTACTGTGTGCAGCAAAGAAATTGACTGTCAAGTATTTGTGGTTTTTAGTCTCACCGGTACAAAAATCAATATTTTTTCTTGCCTTATGTTCATTTGATTTCTGTTAAACTTTTGAAGTTGGTATCTATGTTTATGTAGTTTCCTTTCCATAGTAACTTTTTAATTTAATTGGTTCCATCCGGCTAATAGAAAGCAGTGGGTAATTGTGAGTCAGAATTCTTAACATAGTCATATGTAGTTCCTTCTGTTGCTGGTTTGTTTCTGTTTAAGTAAATAGGTAAATTATTCTTCTTACTTTTACCACTTACAGTTTCTTCTCCGTTCTCAGTACGTGGAAAAATTTACCGTGTCTCATATAAGTTGTAACGATTTTTGTTATCCCAGCGATTAGCTTCTGTACTGTTAGAAAAGGTAAAAATCCGCACAAATATTAGCAATATTTTGCCAGGAACCTCGTTTCTTGTCCTACTCGGTTAAAAATCATTGATCTGGATGCTATCTGCATTCGTACTGTTTTGTTATGTGAATCATACATCTCCCTTTCAAAACCCTGCTGTGCCACTTTAATTTATACTCGGCGTTTGTTTTACTGATGGATAGCTGGGAAGTTTACTTGAATTTCCAAGTGATGTTGCTGAAAAGGCTCCAGGTATACGAATCAAACTACCCCAAATCTCGATTTTCTTTTATATTTGTTGTTTGTTTTACCTGTGTCTGTGTAGTACTGTCCGAGAAGATTATTTGGAACAAACCTACTTAAAGTATTTCTTATCTGTTTAGAGATGACACGGACAACAATAAAGCCTTATCTCACTAAGTGAGATTGACTGTATGAATCCTGAAACATTAATGCGCTCGGTCTTAGCCTTCGTTAGCCTTATTTGTAGGGACACCTAAACTAAATATTTCCCTCATCGAGAGCTGCTCCAGCAACGCTAGCCAAAATTTGGTTAGCTTCAACATGTAACGACACACAAATTGTTTACAAGTAGCCACTTATGGAGCACCGGGTTGTTCTTGGCAATTGGTTTTAGAGTTAGCAACCGTAGTTAAGGTTCAAGTCCTATTATTCCAGTAGAGTTAGCAACCGTAGTTAAGGTTCGAGTCCTCATATAAACATTCATGAGCATCACTCATGTCAATCAGCTTCGAAAGCTTCATTTACAGAGCTCTAGCTTTAAAAGCTTCATTTACAAAAGCTCCAGCTTCGAAAGCTTATTTGTAGGGACACCTAAACTAAATATTTCCCTCATCGAGAGCTGCTCCAGCAACGCTAGCCAAAATTTGGTTAACTTCAATATGTAACGACACACAAATTGTTTACAAGTAGCCACTTTTGGAGCACCGGGTTGTTCTTGGCAATTGGTTTTAGAGTTAGCAACCGTAGTTAAGGTTCGAGTCCTATTATTCCATTAGAGTTGGCAACCGTAGTTAAGGTTCGAGTCCTCATATAAACATTCATGAGCATCACTCATGTCAATCAGTTTTGAAAGCTTCATTTACAGAGCTCTAGCTTTAAAAGCTTCATTTACAAAAGCTCCAGCTTCGAAAGCTTCATTTACAGAGCTCTAGCTTCAAGGCTTCACTTGCAAAGCTTCACCCACAAAGGTTCAGTGCAGGGTATACAAATACCGTCTTCGAACAACCGCCATTTCAGCCCATACATGGATTTAGTTTGAAGTCTTCAACCAGCAGACCCTATTGACTGAAGACTTGGGGGACTACACTATGTACGATACATTGGGCTTCCGCAACTGGGGCCTCATGAAAAATACTTAGGGGACTTAGCCCATTATTCATGTATTGAAGAGCGAGCCCTTATTTTATAAAAATGACTCTCTCACTTTCATTAGAGAGCACCTATCATTCATGTATTGAGGAGCAAACCCTTATTCTATAAAAGGGACTTCCTCACCTTCACTAGAGAGCATTGCCGCCAGCTGAGCAACTGCCTCGCCGCGAGCATCACTTCTAACCCATCACTTATGTATTGAGGAGGAGCCCTTATTCTATAAAAGGGACTCCCTCACCATCATTAGAAAGCATCGCCGCCAGCTGAGCAACCGCCTCGCCGCGAGCACCAATTCTAGCCCATCTTTTTTGTATTGAGAAGTAAGCCCTTATTCTATAAAAAGGACTCCCTCACCTTCAGCGCCACAAGCCAAGCCAACCAAGGCAACATAAGCCACAAGCAGAGCAGCCTCGCAACATGTGCTACTTCTAGTTGAGCGTCATTTCAGATTGGTCACCGCCTCATATCGAGTATCAGTTCTAGACGACATCTAGTTACTTCGTCTCACACATGGACTGAATTTCAAGTTTCCAGCCAAAAGACTCTCTTGACTGAAGACTTGGGGGGACTATTGTTTGTACCATACTTAGGGCCTCGATATTTAGACCTCGTATAAATACTCGAGGGACTCAAGTGTTGGAAGTATGCCCACAAAGCCACTCATTTGATGTAATAGCTTTTGGAATACTTATTGTATTAAACTTTTATATGTTTAATGAAGGGCAAAGCTTATTGTTAATCACTATTTATTGTATCATGTGTTTAAGCAATAAGGGAATCCAAAGAATGTATTTGATCTAAGAGATAAGTGATTTAAGTAGGTTAGATTATCGAGACCTCTCTCTTATGTTCATTCCTAAAACGTTCCTAGCCATAGGATTGCCAATTGGGCATTGACAATCCGCTAAGGTTAGTATGTGTTATGTCGACTCAAGCGTGAGTATGACTAGTCTCATGTCATTTAGTGTTGGACACTAAGGCAAACACATAGGTGCTCGAAAGAGTGATCGAGTACACTGAACAACGATCAAAAGAGAGTTCAAACATACATGTCATGTAAGAACTCGAAAGTTGCAATATGCAAAGTAGTCCTTTGACCTGAGGCATCATAGATGTCTAATGGTTAGGTCCTTGATCTTTGATCATGTCAAGGGCATTCCATTGGAGTGTCCACGGCATTGTTGTGGTCAAGCTACCTAGTCATGTAGGCATATGAATGCACAACAAGGAATCTCTAACCTTCCATGGTGGAAGGAGAATACTCTAAGATATGATTCGAGAGTCTTTGGCCAAAGCATATAAATATGACTTAGGAAGTTTGTTCCAAATCATATTCAATTGAATCATATAGATAAATATCACATTGGATAGTAGACATGAAACAAACTATCACCTAAAACATGTGGTTAAGAGTATTGTATTAGAGAAGGACCGTATTGCATTGTAGTTGTAACTGGATAGGTTCTCCAACCACTTCTACTTAGCTTGGGTAACCATGATATGCTGCTAGGTGTCACTCATGGTTTGTGGAAGCCCTAAAGATTAGCAAACACTAATTTTAAGGGAGAATTGAAATGTGGTTTCAATTCACAATCGATCGTTAAGAGTAACAATCGCCCACTACCTCGCTAAATGGAACCTAATGGATTGTACACCGAGTAAGGATGTTGGTGAAGAAATTAAATGAAATGGATAAGCAATTAAATGGTTTAATTGAAGAATGGTCAAAGTTAATTAATTAGTTAATTAATTATACGAAATGTTCGTATTGGGCTTATATGTTGGTTTTGGGTTTCGGGGCCCAAAAGCGTTTTGGTCCACAAGGCCCATTATGTTTAAGTTGTATGACAACTAAAACAAAATGGGCAATTAGCCCAATCAATTTGATATGGCCGGCCATTAGGGTGAGAAGTGTCAAACTTGGATTAATTACAAGTTTGCCACTCACATGTGATGAAGTATAAATTCAACTTTATAGCTTTATTTTCATTAAGGGTTTTTTCTTGGTGAAATGAGGTGAAACAATTTTCTCTCATTTTCTCTAAAGAGGCCGGCCACCTAGGGAAGGAATAGCTAGCAATCTCTTCTTCCCTAAGTCATCCATTTCATCTTCACATCACATCCTTGGTGAAGAGACTTAGAGACATCAAGCTTTTGATGTTTTGGAGAACAAATCCTCAAATCCTCAAAGAAGCAAAGGAGCACAAAAAGGAGGAAAATCACAAGGAAGATCCAAGGAGCAAGGAGGTGACTTGAAGGCCCTCCACTTGGGTGAATCCCTTGTGTAATCAAGGATGAGCTTCAAGGGTAAAGAAACTCTAAATCTTTCCTTCTCTTTAATGATGTTAAAGAGTTTATTGGTTCACCATATACTAGGCTTTGAAAGTCATGGGTTTTATGAATTGTTTTTGAATGCATGCCTACTTTAATGTGTTAATAGTTTGCATATGTATTCAAATATTCTCACATGTTCTTAGCTAGGACAAAATTTTTCCTTCATCAAGTGTAATTATGTAATGAATGAAGGGGAAAATATGTAATAAGTGAGGAGCCCTTAGTCTATAAAAGGGACTCCTCACCCTCACAATCCTCAAGCCTCACTCTTACATTACAGGCTCTGATCCTCACATAGAGAAGCTCTATCTCCCTCACAATCCTCTCACAAACAGAGAAATACAATATCAGTGTGGACGTAGCCCAAACATTGGGTGAACCATTATACATCTTGTGTTCTTTACTTTCTTGTAGATTCACGGTCAGATTTACGTTGTTCCAAGACCTCTCCGATTTTGTGCGTCAACATATATAAAATCACATTTCAATAGAAATCACATTTATAAAACCAGGTCGTAATCACAATTGATATTAATATAAGAATTTAAGGTAATCACCATAGCCCATATATTCAAGTCACTCTCTAACCAATGTTGACCAAAAGTCAACTCTGGATCAAAGGTAGGGTTCACAATTCTACATAACTCGATCCATAAGATCCGCACGTTGGATTTTGGATCTGTAACTTTCTAAAATTCACATTATTCCTTTAAAACAACATACTAAAATTTCATCACGACCTACGGTCGGATCTCCGCCAATTTCAAAATTCAAGTGGCGGGCGACATTTAATTTTACAAACTTAAAAATCCAATTAGGGAAGATCCGTACGTCGGATTCCCGATCCTTAAGTTTCTATGATCCACAAATGTTATGTTCTATCACACATTAAGGTTCGGTGATGATCCAACGGTCGAATCGTCAAATCATATTTTTGACCTAACCACGTATCGTAATGAACTTAGGTTCAACGATCAATCCATGTCATACGAATATCAAATACAAAGTCAAGACATCTAATTGAACTTAGAAAGTCATCGTCGACCCATTGGTCACGTGCCGCCGCAGGTGGCGGTCGGCCAACCCGACTCGCCGAAAAATTCAACTATTTTCAAAAATTGCGAAATTTAATAGGCAAGTAGATCTCAGTGAGGGGAGCAATTTTCATACCTGTGACCAAGGCCAATTTTTCCGGGAAACACCTCGATTTTACACAAACTCGCCGGAATCGTAGAAAAGGGTGTGCTTCGATTCGGAATCCATACGAGCTCCGATGCCTCCACCACTGCTTGGGCTTTGTTCCTGGGGTTGAGAGGAGTCCTTTGGTGGTGGTCATCAATGGTGAAGCTTGCCGGAGCCACCAGAAAAAGGATAAAACCGTCCGAACACCCGTGTGTTTGTGGCTTCGAACTGAAAAAAAATGGGAAATAAATTGAGAAATCTAACACTACAGAGATGTATGGCTCGTTAAGGGCTTTCCATGGACATCAAGATCATCCAAAACGGAGTTCGTATGAAGGAGATATGAGCGGTTCAATTTTGAAGGTTCGCGGGTCAAAATGACCCATTTCGGGTCTCCCTCCTTTCCCCCTCCTTTCCTCCTTTCCGATTGGCTATCCCCCTCCTCTTTTCTCTCCCGCACTCTCTCCTTTCTCCCCTTTTCGTTGCTGCCACTTGGCAGCTTCTAAACTTTTAATTAATTTTTTTCCAACAACTAAAACGTCTCTAACTTCTTCGTTATAGATCTGTTTCACGAACGGTTTGCGCCTATGCGTTCGTGAGATCGAGCTCTATCCAAAGATATAAATAGTGAGCTTGAATGGTCTACGAATTTTAAATAATTAATTTCCAAACTCTAAACTTCGCAACTAGTTTAATTAAAGTATAACTTCAAATAACTTAATATAAATTCTCGAAAAAATAATATAAAATCTCAAGAATACAAACACGTGCATTATAACAGTGAAATCCGGGAACGGGATTTCACATTCTTCCCTTCTTAAAGAAAATTTCGTCCTCGAAATTTCAGTATCAATTCCATATTCACCAATGCCACATATTAAACAGATAATGATGCCCTGATGACATTCACACTTTCATTATACTCGAATTTGGCTATCGTCAAGTTCGACAACATCGAACCACAACTCACATATTCAATTTTCATCGTCTCAACAGGATCTCAACACCAAATCTTTGTACAAGCACAAAGAATGCCATTATTAATAAGAATTCATCAATATACTCATGATTCAGGCAACTAAACCAACCACATTTGAAATTACAAACTTTCCCCATCATTCCATTTATAGTGAATAAAATCATAAAATCAGTCTACGAGTTTATTCAAACTCAAAATAAATAAGTCAACGAATAAATCATTGTGATTCTCACTCATACACTCAGATTCCCAGCAACATTTATTGGTAGGATAAATATCAAGAATTCTAGCCATAGACATTGGCAAAATAATTATCAAACATCAAGCCGCAATCCTCATTGGCCAAATAAATACCAGAATTTCAAGCCAAACCATCAGAATTAGCAAATCAAATATAAAAAATTCCGACCAAATCATTGGAATTTCAAATCACAATTATTCACCACTATATATTAAACCAATCATAGCCTCGGGTTGTGATTTCGTTCCCGTTCATAAAATCATTATGACTGTCATAAATACTAAAATTTCTAACCATAATTATCATGGCCAATACACATCACACATATTTATCACTTCAACAATTCATTCTTGCAGCTCACACATGGAGCTTCTCCCCGGAAACATTGGGTCATTATGCCCACTCATTCATAGCTCACCTTCCATGGCCTTTTCGCCCCGAATCAATATTTCTCAATGGCACAAGTACAATACGACTTTTCCATCTACTTGTTACAATTTCACAATCATCTTAACGTTCGGAATTTTCATAACGCATAACACAATATCACCCAATTCAAGATTAATTCGAGACTTTACTCAAACGCTCATCTTAGAAGCTATAACATGAAATATGATATTTTAAAATTTTCCTTTAGTGTTGTTTTCAGAGCATACCTACGTCATATATTTTACTACACAAGGAACGAGATCATAGGTATCAATGTGAACGTTGTGAAAACAATCTTTGAATCAAGAATAGCTATCATGGCAACAATTATTCTCTTTCATACAAATGAAGGGTTAAACTTTAGTCAACATGCCACATTCAACCAATTTGTTTTGAATCAAGGTTATAATGGTAAGACGAGCATCGATATTAAGATCATTTATTGGTTGAGTTGTGCAACAGCAATTTTATAATCTTTCACATACTCCAACACAATGAATAAGATAGTAATAATTCAACCAATTTGTTCTCAATTTTTCACCAAACAGATATGCAATCAGTTCATGTATCAATTTAAAGATAGTCTCAATCATAGAACTAATTTATCTCACATTGACAAAGTCACATGCCAAATCTCAAGCCATGACTAACGTGGCTAACCACATATCAGAATTTCACACCATAATGCGTTAATGGCAAACCATAATCACAGTTTATAATTCCCTTCAACAAATCACCATATCTTCCTTAAATATTAACATTTCCAACCACATTTGTTGTTGGCCATAACATTTTAAAATTTCTATCCACACTTATCATTGACAGAATAATGATTTCACCATCATTTTCCTTTATTTCAATCTGTGACTAGTAGGTTGGAAAAGATTGTAATATACCTGACCAATACACAACACACTTTCTTTTTCTTTTCTTCTTCTTCTTATTTTTTTTTTCACATCTACGGGCCTTTTCCGTCCATTTTCACATCCAATGGCCTTTCTCGCCCAATTTCACATATCCACGGGCCTTTTTGGTCAATTCAATTTCTCAAGTGCCAGGTATAATACAAATTCTCCATCTACATATCACCACCTCACAATCACCTTAACATTCAACATTTTCATAATACATAGAAAATAACTAAGTAGGCAGTGACGTGACTCCCCAATGTGGATTAACCAAGCAGAGTTACACCTACAAAACTGTTAGGCAGTGATCACCCAATATGGATTAACCAAGTATGATCACCCCTAAGTATAAATGGCCATAAGGATCACCCAATGCGGATTAACCAAGCGTGATCCATATATAGTATGGTCCCCCAATGCGGATTAACCAAGCAGGACCATTAATGACCCCCTATCGCGGATATACCAGCAGGGTCATGGGTCTTGAAGGGAAATAATGAGATTTATGTGGGATTTCTAGTGACTAGCATGCATATACAATTCAAAATTTATATACATTTGCAACGGAAGCATGTTATCACATAATATCAAAGCTATAGTCATGCAAATCCCCTTCAAGAAGCATAGGTTCATATACGATGCATCTAAGAAAATATTGAAGAACAAAGTGAAGGTATAGTTTTATACCTCTTGATCTAGACTTGAGACCAAGGATGTACCACCTCCAAGCTCTTTGTTCTTGGAACTCCTTGAGTCTAGCCTCCCTCCTAGCTTCCTCCACCCTGAAAGATTTAGAGCTCCTTTCTCCTTTAGTCTCCAAAGTAGAAGACCTCTAAAAGATCCACACCCACTAGTGTAGTGAGATGGATAATGGAATAACCAAAAAGGGAGAGAAGATGATTAGCTATTTCTCCCTTATGGTGGCCGGCCTTTGAGTGTTGAGAGAGAGAGACTTGTTTTTCTTCTTTTGTGAAAAAGAACACTCAAAAACCCTAATGAAACTTTTTCACTAAACTTCTTTTATAAATGTCTAAGAAGTGAGTCAACAACTTGACTCTCTCTCTCTCCTTGGCTGGCCCCTTTTGTGTTGTTTGGGCTTTGGGGTTTTATCATTTCAAGTCATCCTATGCTTAAATAAAAGCCCAATGGGTTTGGGCTTAATGGGCCCAAATGAACCCGAACTTTTCTTTAAGTCCAAAACGATCTTTCATCGCTTCTATGATTTCTTTAGACTTTCTAATTAATCATAACACTTAATTAATCCAATTAATTTATTCCATCATCCTTTAGTTGTCTCACTACAAGAGTGTTTCGGTGTACAATCATTTTAGGTTCTAATTAGCAAGGCAGTGTGGCGATTGGCACCAATCCAATTGATTTGTATTAATCCAATCACTTAGTGAATTAAAACTTACTTTCAATTCTCCTTCTTCTTTGATGACTACTTAGTTAATCATCTAGAAGAACCCACAAGCCATGAGTGACATCTAACCATATATCATGGCTACCCAAGCTAATGTAGAATTTGTTCGGAAAACCTATTCAGTTGGAATTACAATGTAATTCGATCCTTCTCTAATACAATACTCACAATCATATTACTAGGGTATGGATATTTAATGTCAAACCCCTAATGTGATTATATCAAGTTATATGATTCTATTGAGTCGTATAGGAACGCTTTCCATCATTACGCTCGATACTTCGGCCGAAGATTCCTGAATCATATCTTAGAGTAGTCATCCTCTCATAACGAGGATTAAAGATCCCTTGTTGATCATTCACATGCCTTTGAGAATAAATCACTGACCCCAACAATGCATAGAACACATCTAAGATGAGATGTGGTCACGTCTCATTATCAAATGATCAGCAACGTATCCCCAAGACAACTATGATGTCTCAGGTCAAAGGATTACTTACATTATTCCAACCAGTAGAGTTACTTGCTTGACATGTGAGTAGACCTCCATGCAAGTACTCTCGTTTGATTGTGTTTAGTGAACTTATTCCCATAATGAGCACCTACATACTTGTCTTAGTGTCACTACACGAATGGCATGAGACTTTCCATCCTTCCCATTGGAAGGGGACATAGTATGTACTAGTCTATGTATTGTTAGTGTCCCTCCGACAATCCTATGACCAGGAACTCTTTTGGACATCATGGTTATGAGAAGAAGGTCTCTGTAGTCTAACATCATTAGATTACTTCTTCCATCGATCCATTGTCCATGGATTCACCTTTTAGGACCTATATCGATTATTGAGATAGTCCTAATGAGTGACTTTGCCTTTTTGATGTATTAGAGTTTTTCCATACATATAGACATTGTCCTGAAAGGTTTCTTCCAGTGATTGACTTTCAGGGCATATCTCCAACAGGTCTCCTACTAGCCCTCAATTTAACAACCATTTCAATACGCAATTCAATTCACTTTTCCAAAAATATTATCAATCCAATTTACTTCACTTCGTGATGATTTGCAACATAAATATACTTCTCACATAACTTTCTCATTACTCAAAGAACTTAGGGAATAATGCAATAACAATGCAAATCATAATTTCCATTAAGGAGATTTTTCATAATCACCATGGAAATTTCACCACAAACACAATGCAATTCATATATGTATCTCAAATATATATGTGTCCATATATCACATAAATGCATCTTTATGCCAAAAAATTATGAAATCATGCAACCACTATGCATATCGTAATTCACGCCAACAAGACTCGAGATGGTTGCATATCATAGAGTAGGATCATTTGCTCTAATACCATTAAAGTTGTCACGCCCTGATCCCGACATACGTCCAGGATCGACACGTGATGTCACCAAATACCTGTATATCTATCATACCTCGCCTCCTGAATATATACAAAGTATCCTTCAAGATCCAGATGCACAATAATTTTTCGTATACTTTATGGTTGCATCTAACCTCTTCGTTAGATTGCCTACATACCCTCAATAGGGATCAAGCCATTCGTAGTTCACCTTATCACAAAATCAGACGTTTATCCACTAAGTTCAAGCAGAAAAGCATAGCATTCCTTAATCATTTATTATAACCTGACAACATGTAATTCCTGGACTCAGGCTACATAACCAATCCCCATGAAAACATGATTTCTCTCCCACCAACATATAAATCATTATGTCTTATCATGATATCGCAATTCACAACACACATCATATTTAAGAGCCGACGAAACACAAAACCATTCTCTAGCCACATTAATTAATTAATTTGATCAAAGTAATAACAATCATTCTCATATCTTCTAAATTCATACCTTATGAAATCATAATCGAATCATTGAAAATCCCGAAGGAGTCATTCAGAAGTCCAACATCTTTTCTAACTCAATTCACAAGACTCTCGAAACCATTGACACACACACACACACACACACACACACACACACACACACACACACACACATATAACTAAGGCTAGAGTGACACAGTTAGGCCAAGCCTACTTCTCCAATTAATGGGATTTTAGGCCACTCCACGGAATTCAACAACCTCGGGTTCCGGACCACTCAACTGAACCAAACCAAATATGATCCCCTATACAATGTACCAAGTACAACCAATCATCATCACCTCTAGAATGCTTATGGTCCCCCATTGCGGATATACCAAGCAAAACCATAGGCATAATATCATCGTGCAAGCAGTGATCTCCTATCGCGGATATACCAAGCATGATCACCTATCACGGATATACCAAGCATGATCACCCCTGAATACATATGGTCCCCCATCGCGGATATACCAAGCAGGACCACATCCATGTACCATTACTACGTGGTGCAATCTCATCATCACACATTAAACATAATTATACGCATACATGTTATCAATTCCACATATCAACCAACATTTAGTCATATGGAACACAACACAAGGAATTCCCTTAATTACTATTTCTACTAAAAATATAATAAAGTACCTAACTCATCTCCATCTCAAGCTAGGTAGTAATGCCAAGTTCAAATAGATATTCAGTTGGCAATCATATCCAAATAATTATCAAACAATAATTAAATCTCATAATTGTCATAACATTCATCATAATTATCAATCACATTATTAAAAAGATAATTAAACACACATATATCACAAACATCATCAGTGTACAAGCCAAATCCTATTTAATAAGCATAAGTCTATGGCTAAATATATTGTTTGTACCATACTTAGGGCCTCCATATTTAGACCTCATATAAATACTCGAGGGACTTAAGTGTAATTATGTAATGAATGAAGGGGCAAATATGTAATAAGTGAGGAGCCCTTAGTCTATAAAAGGGACTCCTCACCCTCACAATCCTCAAGCCTCACTCTCACATTACAGGCTCTGATCCTCACATAGAGAAGCTCTCTCTCCCTCACAATCCTCTCACAAACAGAGAAATACAATATCAGTGTGGACGTAGCCCAAACATTGGGGTGAACCCCGATACATCTTGTGTTCTTTACTTTCTTACAGATTCATGGTCGGATTTACGTTGTTCCAAGACCCCTCCGGTTTTGTGCATCAACATTTGGCTCCGTCTGTGGGAAACGATACAAAAAGTTGTGTCGGTTCTCTTTCATTTTTTTCACCTCCACCGTGGATCTGCAAAACCCAAGAGACAACCAAAACTCTCTCTGCCTCTCTTTTGCTTCTGATCTCTTTCACCTCTTCAAACAAAACACCACAAACTCTCTCTCTCTCCCCTCTCTCTGCACCTCAAAAACCAGCATCTTCTTCGATCCTCTATGCCTTGTGAAATTTCCAATCAGCTTCCAGCCGCCATAATACGACACTATTAGTATTGTATCATTACATTTATACGAAAACTTCAGTTGATGGGCACTGTTTACCAACAGTGATTTCACGAAAATACCTTTGGTTTTTCTTCCCTTTCCTGCTTTGCTTTTAATGTTAAATAGTGGATTTATAAATTTCCCCTTACTATTTGTTGGCTGGGGGTGCCACTACCTCTTAGAAGATACCTGTTTGTTCCATTTGCGTCCAGAACCTCCCCAGTTCTCTCTCTCACAAACCACGAACCAAAAAATCCTCTCTCTAAAAAGATCACGAACCCCAGCACAATCTCTCTCAAAAGCTGTTAACCATAACACAATCTGGTCCTGATTCGAAGAAAGCTTTAAGCCAAAAAAAAGTTCGGTTTCATTGGGAGTTTGTTTTGATTTTTTGTGGAAGAATTCCAGCTTTCAACGCTTCGTATTCTTTAATTACAGGATGCAGGAGGATCTCGATTGGATTTGGGGAAGCTGAGGAGTGGTGGCTTTCTTTCTGTATGCGTATCGGCAGGGCTGGATCTGGGTGGCCATGGCGTTGTCAGGCATGCGACGCATCTCTGTTTTCATCAGCGATATTCAAAATTGTTAGAACAAAGAGCAGGAGAGGCTCCGGGTAGTCCAGGCTGTCCCCGAGGATGAAGGCTATCGCAAGGCCGTCGAGAGCTTCACGCGCCACTGCCTCAATGTCTGCTGCGAAGAAGAGGATTGGGATGCCATCGAGAAGAAGCTCGGCTGCGGCCAGGTCGAGGAGTTTATCGAGGAAGCGCGCGACGAGCTCACTTTTATCGGTAAGATGATCGAGTGGGATCCATGGGGTGTTCTTGATGATTACGAATGTGAGGTGATCGAGAATGATGCTCCAATTCCCAAGCTCGTTCCTCTGCACCAACCTGGTCCTCTTCTTGAGGAATTTTACAAAACGCTGGAAGGCCTTACTACAAACTAACCAAAGTTGGATGAGGCTAATGAGGCTAAAGTCACCTCTATTGTTTCAGAAACACTTATTCGCACTAGACTTTTTATAGGGTGGTAGCCATGTGAAATCATTTTCTGAGAAAAAGCAAAAGCAAGTCTGCAGATGAGTATGTCTGGAGGTGGAAAGACAAAGAGAGGCGCAGTGGAAAACAAAAGCGAAAGCAAAGCAGAAAAAAACCGAGAAAAAGCAGAAAGCAAAATAGAGGCTTTCCTCTGCGAGAGCACATGGGGACACTGCAAAAGCAAGGAATAAACACCCAAACTACAAAAGCAAGGAATAAACACCCCACCAGAATGATGTGATTTACTTTTCTTGTGTTTTGAATGGTGTGATTTATTTTTCTTATCTTTCGGAGACATCTGTATAAACCCCATAAGAGGGTTAATAAAAAAAAAAAAAATGGCAAACCCAAAATAATGGGCTAGAATGTTATGGGGAGGGCCAAGGCCCATATGCCCAAAAGAGCCAGGCCCTATGGCTCTAAATTTATTCGGCACCCTACTGCTATTATCACCAACCAGGTGATCAAAAGTACGCCCAGCACTCCAAAATTATTCAGTGCCCTGCCGTTATTATCACCAACCAGGTGATCAAAAGTACGTCCAGTACTCCAAATTTATTCGGCACCCTGCCGCTATTATCACCAACCAGGTGATCAAAAGTACGTCCAGTACTCCAAAATTATACATGAGCATCACTCATGTCAATCATACATAAACATTCATGAGTATCACTCATGTCAATCATACATAAAACATTCATGAACATCATTCATGTCAACATTCATGAGCATCACTCATGTCAACATTCATGAGCATCACTCATATAAACATTCATGAGCATCACTCATGTCAATCAACTTCGAAAGCTTCATTTACAGAGCTCTAGCTTTAAAAGCTTCATTTACAAAAGCCCAGCTTCGAAAGCTTCATTTACAGAGCTCTAGCTTTAAAGCTTCACTTGCAATGCTTCACCCACAAAGCTTCAGTGCAGGGTATACAAATAACGCCTCCGAACCATTGCCACTTCGGCCCATACATGGATTTAATTTGAAGTCTCTAGCCAACAGACCCTATTGACTGAAGATTTGGGGGACTACACTATGTACCATATATTGGGCTTCCGTAACTGGGCCTCATGAAAAATACTTGGGGGACTTAGCCTATTATTCTTGTATTGAGGAGCGAGCTCTTATTTTATAAAAGGGACTCCCTCACTTTCATTAGAGAGCACCCATCATTCATGTATTGAGGAGCGAACCCTTATTCTATAAAAGGGACTCCTTCATCTTCACTAGACAGCATCGCCGCCAGCTGAGCAACTACCACGTCGCGAGCTTCACTCTTAACCCATCACTTATGTATTGAGGAGGAGCCCATATTCTATAAAAAGGACTGCCTCACCATTATTAGAGAGCATCGCCGCCAGCTGAGCAACCGCCTCGCAGCGAGCATCAACTCTAACCCATTATTTATGTATTGAGGAGCGAGCCCTTATTCTATAAAAGGGACTCTCTCACCATCATTAGAGAGCATCGCCGCCTGCTGAGCAATCGCCTCCCCACGAGCATCAACTCTTAGCCCATCACTTATGTATTGAGGAGTAAGCCCTTATTCTATAAAAGGGACTCCCTCACCATCATCAGAGAGCATCGCCACCTGTTGAGCAACTGCCTCATCGCGAGCATCCATTCTAGCCCATCAATTATATATTGAAGAGCGAGCCCTTATTCTATACAAGGGACTCCCTCACCATCATTAGAGAGCATCGCCGCCTGCTGAGCAATCGCCTCGCCGCGAGCACCAACACTAGCCCATCTTTTTTGTATTGAGAAGCGAGCCCTTATTTTATAAAAGGGACTCCCTCACCTTCAACGCCACAAGCCGAGCCAACCAAGGCAACATAAGCTACAAGCAGAGCAGCCTCGCAACATGTGTTACTTCTAGTTGAGCGTCATTTCAGATTGGGCACCGCCTCATATCGAGTATCAGTTCTAGACGACATCTAGTTACTTCGGCCCACACATGGACTGAATTTCAAGTCTCCAGCCAAAAGACTCTCTTGACTGAAGACTTAGGGGACTATTGTTTGTACCATACTTAGGGCCTCCATATTTAGATCTCGTATAAATACTCGAGGGACTCAAGTGTAATTATGTAATGAATGAAGGGGCAATTATGTAATAAGTGAGGAGCCCTTAGTCTATAAAAGGGACTCCTCACCCTTACAATCCTCAAGCCTCACTCTCACATTACCTGCTCTGATCCTCAGATAGAGAAGCTCTCTCTCCCTTACAATCCTCTCACAAACAGAGAAATACAATATCAGTGTAGACGTAGCCCAAACATTGGGTGAACCATGATACATCTTGTGTTCTTTACTTTCTTACAGATTCACGGTCGGATTTACGTTATTCCAAGACCCCTCTGGTTTTTTGCATCAACATATATAAAATCACATTTCAATAGATATTAATATAAGAATTTAATGTAATCACCATAGCCCTAACATATATAAAATCACATTTATAAAACCAAGTCGTAATGACAATTGATATTAATATAAGAATTTAATGTAATCACCATAGCCCATATATTCAAGTCATTCTCTAACCAATGTAGGCCCACTAGGCCTCACTGTGTCTCCCTTAGTACTAATTTTAGTATTTAGAATGTTTCGAGACATGTTGACGAAAAGTCAACTCTCGATCAAAGGTAGGGTTCACAATTCTACATAACTCGATCGATAATATCCGCAAGTTGGATTTTGGATCTGTGAAGTTATAAAATTCACATTATTCCTTTAAAACAACATACTAAAATTTCATCACGATCCAACGGTCGGATCTCCGCCAATTTCAAAATTCTAGTGGCGAGCGACATTTAATTTTACAAACTTAAAAATCCAATTAGGGAAGATCCACAAATGTTATGTTCTATCACGCATTAAGATTTGGTGACGATCCAACGGTCGGATCGTCAAATCATATTTTTGACCTAACCACGTATTGTAATGAAATTAGGTTCAACGATCAATCCATGTCATACGAATATCAAATACAAAGTTAGGATATCTAATTGAACTTAGAAAGTCATTGTCGGCCCACTGGCCACGTGCCGCCGCACGCGCCGCCACAGGTGGCGGTCAGCCACCCCAACTCGCCGAAAAATTCAACTATTTTAAAAAATTACTAAATTTTACAGGCAAGTAGATCTCAGTGAGGGGAACAATTTTCATACCTGTGACCAAGGCCAATTTTTCCGGGAAACACCTCGATTTTACACAAACCCGCCAGAACCCTAGAAAAGGATGTGCTTCGATTCGGAATCCATACAAGCTCCGATGCCTCCACCAATTCATGGGATTTGTTCCTGGAGTTGAGAGGAGTCCTTTGGTGCTGGTCTTCAACGGTGAAGCTTGCTGGAGCCACCGAAAAAAGGATAAAACCGTCCGGACACCCGTGGGTTTGTGGCTTCGAACTGAAAAAAATGGGAAATAAATTGAGAAATGTAACATGACAAAGATGTAGGGCTCCTAAAGGGATTTCCATGGACATCAAGATCACCCAAAACGGAGTTCGTATGAAGGAGATATGAGCGGTTCAATTTTGAAGGTTCGCGGGTCAAAATGACCCATTTCGGGTCTCCCTCCTTACCCCCTCCTTTCCTCCTTTCTGATTGGCTGTCCCCCTCCTCTTTTCTCTCCTGCACTCTCTCCTTTCTCCCCTTTCCCTCGCTGCTACTTGGCGGCTTCTAAACTTTTAATTATTTATTTTCCAACAACTAAAACGTCTCTAACTTCTTCGTTATAGATCTGTTTCACGAACGGTTTGTGCCTACGCGTTCGTGAGATCGAGCTCTATCCAAAGATATAAATAGTGACCTCGAACGGTCTATGAATTTTAAATAATTAATTTCCAAACTCTAAACTTCGCAACTAGTTTAATTAAAGTATAACTTCAAATAACTTAATATAAATTCTCGAAAAAATAATATAAAATCTCAAGAATACAAACACGTGCATTATAACAGTGAAATTCGGGAACGGAATTTCACAACACTTATGCGATCATAATATGTTGACCATAATATTTAGTATCCAACTTGCCATTTATGCGATCAAACTTAAGATGTTGCATATACAAAATATAGAAATAACACTAGAATGAAGTATTAAAAGCAGCAAACCCTTTTTCCATTTGAACGTGCTTCCTTTGCTCCCCCAAATTTCTTGTACTATGTTATTTTTACAGAAATGAAAATTCAGTTTTCGATCAAAAAAGTCTCAGGTGATGAAAAAATTGTACCACGACTGTGTTCAGTGTCGTCCTCTCTCTCTTTCTCTCTCTCTCTCTCTCTCTCTCTCTCTCTCTCTCTCGGATATGTATATGGTTCACATTAAATTCCGTATGCCTTATGTGCCTCCTTTATTCATTTCACACTCCATCTTGTCAACCTTTCTCCACCAAGTTTGTTTTTACTTGCACCAATGCATTTAAATTCAATGTACTCACACATAAACAAAATTATATTTACTAAAACAAAAACCCCAAAATATATACATATTTGGTTCTATCTTCGCGATATGTCTAATTTTGTTACTAAGCACAAGAATGAAAGTCAATGTCGCATTCAGTTCAAGGGTTATATTTGATCCTTTCTTCGCAATATATTTGATTTCACTACTAAACTAAGAATCTGAATGAAATTCGATCTCGTTCTTGGTCTCAGAATAAATATTTACTATTGTGTGGACCTATAACTTTAAGTAGTAAAGAACTTGGTCATATCTTCCCAATAAGAAAAGAGAGTTATTTGCCCGAGAGCAATACAATGTATGTGAACATTACTATTATTACTATTTAGAGATTAGATCCAATTATTCACACCTTTATTTCTAGTTATGTTTCCCAACAATAACATCGACATGTAATAAAAGAAAACCCTAAAAAGAAAAGAAGATGAGGTCACGAAAGCTCCCATTGTAGGGATTCTCTTTGTAAGGATTTTAAGAATCTTCACATCCTATTTATTCATTGTACATCGTGTGATCAGAAATTGTTATGTATTTATTTATTTAAAGTTAAACACAAACAATGTCTAACGAAAGCTGACCGTAACATATACGATAAACGGATAAAATTTGAGGATCCCTAAGATCCTCACACGTAGGATACGGAAAGGATCCTCATTCATTTGCAGCACCAATTACACACACAGTTAGCAACACCAATTCTGGGAGCTTCTACATTCCATTTTAACCGTAGAATCAGATTTTAAAGACTAGAATTATTTAATCTTTGGGTTCCGGATGTAAATATCTGGAGAGGAAATGCTCCCCATTTGCAGCACCAATTACACACACACACACTCAGCAGCACCAATTCCGCCGGGAGCTTCATCTCATCTCAACACCTACGTTTAACTTTTTTAATTAAATGTGACCCCTTTTCTTTCAGTTATCTCAAACACTTTTCCCACCCATTTATTGTGGAACATAAAGAAGAAAGTTGAATTCCATGCCATGCGCCATCCAATGCGAACCCTTAAAAGGAGGGCCTAGTAAAAGTGAAGAGCATAGTACCATAGAACGAAGAGAGCATAAATTGATGGCAATTTTGTAGGTAGGGTTAATCATGCATGGTGAAAGAAAGAAGAGAAATGTAAAATACTATCCTTTTCGTTCTCTGATATGTTTTCACTTTTGACAGAATGACAGTAGGCTTTGTTTGCGCACGCTAAACTCGAAAGTTGCTGAAAAGATGCGAGTCCTTGACAAAACAACAAACAAATGCCAGGCTCTCTCTTTTTTCCTTCTTTCTGGGAATTAACGTGGGTTCCTGAATTAGTCTGCTTTTTGCCCACTGTTTACAGGAGCATGTTTGATCTTAAAGAGCAACTCTTCACCCCTATGGCCCCTTCAATCGTTCAACGAGAGCGATTTACATAAAATAGTTTTACTGTTGCATGGTGTTTCGGTTTATTAATTAATAAATATTATGTACCAAATTTTCTTCACATAACAATGGATAAGCAAAGTAAAACATCACGATAATGATAGGCTTGTTGTAACTAAGTTGATCTCTCAATCTCACACACAAAAAATCCAAGTGCATAGATTTCTTTCTTAGGTTGTATACATGTACTGCTATAAGATATGAATGGCTTCTGGGTTGCTGCAGCTTTTTAGTAGGCATTATTATTGTGCGGTATATTATAAGACGTTTTGTCTTTACAGTCTTTGTCTTTAACTAGGTAAAAACTCCACGAGAATAAGAATCTTTCCGAATTTTCTTTCTATGGCAAAGTTAAGTTTTATGTTTTTCGAAAGGGGAATGTTGTGAAATGAATGAGAATGTTTACATAAAAATACATATAGTTAAGAATAAAAGATGGAAGTATAAAAGTCAAAATTATATAGCTTAAGTAATAGAGTTCGATTTTTACTACTATTTTGGCGTTTAAGCTTTCTATACACAATTACACATTAAAAGAGATTTTGGGCGCAAACCTTTATATATATATATATATATATATAAAAGATGAAAAACAGAAAGTAACAATCTTGCTTTCCTCACCTCCCTTTCTAAATCTTCATTTCTCTTGTCTGATATCAGTAAAGAAAATAAATATAGTGATCATTGCTCCTGTTTTATATCAATCTCTATTAGGGGTGTGCATGGTTTGGTTTGGTGCGGTTTTGAGTGAAATTGCAATCGAAATCAAAACTTTTTGCGTGGCGGTTTTGAAGCAAAAACCGAAATGAAATCAAACCGATTGGTTTGGTTCGGTGCGGTTTCAAATGGTTTCGATTTAGTTTTTGAGAAAAAATATACAATTTAAAATTTACACCTATGTACACATAAGATGATCTCATTTTCCACACAATACATTAATTAATAAACTTGTAGATTGTGTTCGAGCAATTGTCATTATCAAACAACTCCAAAAACAGCAAGGGTGAAGGATCTAATCTTACCGAAAACTAGATGCTTATTTCATCTGATCACAACGTAATTTTCAATGTATACATATTTTAATTCTTTAAATGTTTAGTATAACTTGCAAATATTTCTTGTTCCATGTCATATAAAAGGCTGTGTACATCATTCATTTACATAGTATTTCTTTTTCCATACGACCATTACATGGATTTTTTTTTTTTTTTTTTAAACCTAGTGTTGGAGAACGATGGTTTATTCGGAACGAAAGAAGCACCAAAGGGTAAAAATTAGGAAACGGATTACATTCTAGTGTGGTTGAGTCCATACTAAATGTATGGACACTAGTAAAAAAAACACTTTGCGCGACGCAGGTCCTTCGTCGCGCAAAGTCAAAAAACGTCGCGCAAAACTTTGCCCAATAACCCTTAGTCATCCACCCAGAAACCATTGCATATGCGGGAAAATCGTTTACTGTCCACATCACTGCCGCTCGCATGGTGAACATCTGCCCAGTATACTTATCGTATGTACGAACGCCGTTTTCCCATAAATCTTTTAGCTCATCAACCAACGGCCGCAAATAAACATCAATGGACTTTCCTAGATCTTCGCTCATTAATAAAGTCAACATCATGTATTCTTTTTTCATGCACTTCCAAGGCGGCAGATTATAAGGAAACACGACGACCGGTCAAGTGCTGTGGTTTTGGTTTAAAACCCCAAACGGATTAAATCCATCGGTGGCAAGTCCCAATCTGACGTTTCGCGGGTCAGCTGCAAAATTAGGGTACATCCGATCAAATTCTTTCCATGCCTCTCCATCTGCAGGATGCCTCATAACATCGTCATTTACCCGTCCTTCTTTATGCCATCTCATGTCGGTTGCCGTATGCATCGACATGTACAATCGTTGCAACCTAGGCTTCAATGGAAGATAACGCATTACTTTTTGTGGAATCTTGGTCTTTGTATTCTGTGATGTCATTTTAAACCTCGGCTCATTGCAGATAGGGCATTTATCCAACTGTTTGTTCTCCTTATAAAACAATATATAATTATTTACACATGCGTGAATTTTTTCATACCCCAATCTGAGACCCTTCAACACTTTTTGGGCACTTTTATGATCTTCAGGTAAACAATTCTCCTTTGGAAGCATCCTCTTGATAACTCCCAAAAAGTAATCAAAACACTTGTTTGACAAACGAAACTTGATCTTGCCATGCATCAACTCTACAATTGCTGAGAGCACCGAAAAATTCTCGCAACCCGAATATAATTCTTGCTTGGCATTTTTCAATAGTTTTTCATAGTTTTTAAATTCCTCACTGTCCATGGTTGGACGATCGTCATCTCCCCCTTCCTGATTGGTGTTGCTCGAGGCTTATGGATAAACATCATTTACAATATTCATAACTTGTTCACTAGGATCCACATTAGATTCAACAGTCTCCACTTGTGTCACGTATGAAGACGAAGCTTGGTCTAATCGTTCTCCATGATGATACCAAGTAGTATAGGTCTCCATCATCCCATTTCTTACTAAATGAAATCGAACATTTTCGAATGTCTCCCACATTGAGTTGTTACACCTTCTACATGGACATCGGATATGAGTTGAACCTGGGTTGTGTCTAGTTGCTAATTCAGTGAACTCATCTATTCCATCCAAGTACTCAACATCACATCTATTATGATTATGTATCCACTGTTTGTCCATTTTGTCTGCAATCGCAATAAAAGTACAAGAGTTACAACAACTTCAACTACTGTATTGTCACCTTATTCCTCCGGTAAGGGCCCTATCCCATTCAGGAATGCACAGTTATGTGTCGTAATTTACGATTCCAATGGATTAAATTTCGACGTGGGCTAATTTCGGCAGCATCTCCTTACAGTTCTTCAAGTGCACGCCGTAGATACATAATATCCACCGTGTACTCGAAGAACAACAGGAAATGCTACCAAAATTTCCACTATTGAAACCTAATCCGTGAACCGCAAACTACAACACATAACTATGCATTCCCAAACTGTCCATAAAATGGGACAATTCAAGAATTAATTGGACCGCAGTCATGCTTTCGCATCCATACACGAAATCCAACTTGTTCTCAAACGGGAAACTAAGCTTTTCTTCAAAAAAGTGTACAAAGTTAAGTAGTATTAATTTCGTATAACACAAAACAATTTTGTACGTGATGTACAAAAATTTGTGCATACAAATAAATTAAATCACAATAATTACTAAAGCTAAATAACATAGATAAAATTAATAAAGATAAATTACAAATTCAATCCCAAAAAACTCCAACATGACCAAAAAAGGGCATAGCACGCAGGTAAAGGTACACAATAACAGCTTTGCGCGACGCATGATATACATCATGCAAGAATTGATGTCATAGACATGTTTTTGTTCTGTAGGGTTTAGGGTGTAAAGGTATGACCAAATTGCACTAAATGCAAGAATTGATTATGTTCCTATTGGTCAATTGTGTCATAGACATGTTTTTGTTCTATTTCTCATTGATTTGTTGCTGTTTCTCACTCCTTTTTTACTTTATGTTGTTCTCAATTGGGTGTACATAACCCGCAATTTATTTGTTATGGTTATAATTTTATACCAATGTTCTATTCTTTGCGACCATTCTTATTTTTGGGTTGTTTCCATTTTTTTCCCCTCTGTTGCGTAAGACTTGGATGGTATGATTATATGCATCATTGCAAGTTCGAGCACCATCGAGAACAGTGATGTACATGCAATTTTGAATACGTTTCGTCAAACTACAGAATATGAAGGGAAAATCTTAGTTTCTACAGTTCATGAACCTAATCTAGAACCCAACTTGGCAGTCACAACGGTTCTTATTGTAGGGTAACGTTTTTCCTTTATGCCTCATGTTAATTATTTAACAGTAGTATTTGTTACTTTCTGACTGTTTATCAAATTTTGATTTGTTGATGCATGATGCATCTCGTGTCTAGTGTTGTTCTAATGTACATTTTATGTGATCACCAGTTTTGCCAGAAAACAAGCTTCTCAGAAAAGCGGCATATTTTCGGGACTAGCCCAGCATTTTCCTTTCATTTTCAATCTTTTCAATAGGCACCAGTGGCTACTAAATGACACTCGGGAAAACCTACCTCTTGATAGTGCAGATTCACCAGATTCTAGTGAGATGGGAATTAGAAAGGCTGTTGTTATAGCCAAAGGTTTTGATAAGTACTCTGAAGGACCCGAGGAAGTAACAAACAGCAACTATGATGAGTTCCACCTTTCAAGGTTCAATTGGTTTCCCTATTTTAATTTAGTTCCCTATTTTAATGAACTCCAGTTTAGATGGTAATCTTAATTCTTGTAAGCTTTTTGGGTAAGTAATGATCGGGTTCCCCACCATTTACCTGCCATGAAAGCTTAGGTTATATTAACAATAGCCATACCTAGTTTGCTACTGCTAGGCAGATAGAGCTATTTTTAGGATCCCACCATTTATCTGTTCAGACACCATAAGATAATTTGGTGAAGGGAAGATCATGTGCCATCATCAATAGGGGATCAAAATTTTCAATATATTGGGTATTTACCAAACTAAGTATTTACCCTCAATCATATATGCATGATAAGAACAAAAAAGATCAAATTTTTCAATATATTGGGTAATATTAACCAAAAATTCAATACAATCATATATAAAAAAATGGATAAATAACATAGAGGTTTTTAAATCACCTGAGTGTGATCAGCGGCTATGGAGGTCTGCAGGGGAGGAAGATGGGAAAGCAGCTATGGAGCTTTTGTGTTTTAGAACACTGGAAAGAAAGACAAAAATGCACATTTTCGTGTTGACTTTGCGCGACGAAGCTAGACGTCGCACAAAGCTGTTTTGCGCGACGTAGTAAACCTGCGTCGCGCAAAGTTGGAAAAAAGCGTTAAAACAAGCTTGGTTTGGCGCCAAACTCTTGCGCGACACATTGAACGTCGCGCAAGCGGTCTTTGCGCGACGAAGTGATGCATCGCGCAAAACATATTTGTGCGACGTAGTTGTACCTTCGCGCAAAGACCACTTGCGCGACGAAATGCTCTGCGTCGCGCAAGTTTCCGTCGCGCAAACATGTTTTTCTACTAGTGGGACTAACAAATAACCAATTAAAACATGACATCTAATTGAGGTGCGGTTTCGGTTTCGATGCGGTTTTCAAAAGCTAAAACCGAAACCAAACCGCTTCCTACATTGCGGTTTAGTTTCAAAACTACAATCGTATCAAAACCGCAAAACCAAACCGTTCGGTGTGGTCTGATTTGGTTCGTGTTTTGGTTTCGGTTTTCAGTTTCAAGTGCCCACCCCTAATCTCTACCAAAGGTTCTCTCTCTTTTTGTCTATTTATAACACGTTATAGCACCACAGTCAACACGTTTTCATTCACCTCAAAATGTTTTCTATAAGGATCTTACTGTTTCTTTCTCTTCTCTCCATCACCTGCTTTGCGCTCCCTCGCCACCACGATGAAAATCTGTAAGTGCCATGCCTTCTCCTAGTCCTCATGTTACCAACAACTCATATTTTTTATTTTATTTTTTGCTATTTGGTGTAACACCTGAATACTAACTAGTATTCATTTATGCTAATTATACTGCAAACTTGAGTGATATGGTATAATCTCTCGTTCTACACTTTATTATTTTGATGAGAGTGATGATAGCTATTTTACCACCTACAAAAGTAGGGATAAAATCACACATAATACTTGCAAGAGAACAAGGTTGTTGTAGTATAAACGGCTCAAGTAAGGTCGTTTTCCGTTGGGATTATTTAAAACAATTTATGAAAAACCCTAATCCTAGTTAACTATTTAAAACAAAGATTGGAAAATGGTGATTTAATGACCTAAATTAAGAAAAACGAAATTAATAAAAAATGCTAATTAAAATCTGCAATTTTTAAAGAAAGAGAAAGGAAACAATTTTTTAGATTTCAAAATTAGAAAATACTAGGGTTCCGCCGTCACCCTAACAATCTTACGTAGTTCTTCTACTTCCTTATGAATTACACATGCATATTTTGAAGGTTAGGTTTTCCTAAAGTATGCCCTACTTGGAACCCCCAACATAGAGCGTATATCTAATCATGCAACCCGTTCGTAGCGTCCAGATCGAATGTGAACATGCAAGACTCATTAAGTTTTGTGAAAAACTTTTGAAAAACCATATAACTCCTAAGACGTGTCGTCCATCCTAAGTAGTTACATATGTTAACCACAAGAAGCCTTAGTCAATTTTAGGGACATCCCTCCACCAAAATTGCATCAAATTACTTTTTTAATTATCCTAATGGTCGCGAATCACTAAGACAAATAGATAGTTTAGAGCACAGTGATCAACAATCCAAAACTTCCATGCATAAATTCATAAGAAAATTAAAAGGAGACTATATATTCTTGCTAAAGATCATGGCCTCACCCTAGCAATAAAAAATTAGCTACATATTCATAATTAAAATCAACATAATTATATTAAATTAGAAAAAGAATGGAAACACCTGAAAGTAAAAGTCATGAATTCTCTAAGTTTTTCCCAAAATCTTCTTCTCAAATCTTGCGTAGGTTCTTCGAGCCCAACCCTAGGTCTGCCAAAGGCTTATTTATACTACTCTAAATAAAATCCTCCTAGTCAAAGGTGTTAGAACAAAACTAGGAAACTAAATAAATTCTAATAAAATAGGAAACATAATCCTAAATTAACTTGGTAAATTCGCCTAGAAATCTGCACAGCCACGTTCTGGACCCAAATTAGCTCCAAAACTGGCCCAAAATAGCTAGATTTAAAGTTTGGACTATTCTAAACATTTCTCCAGAAAGCCACGAACCCATCTGAGGTCGTCTTGGGCTCCAAAAATGCAATTGAAGCCCAAAAACGTCACTTTTCAGTAACGCGCACTGCTTCTTCATTAAATCGCCACAAAATAACCGCTTGGTAGAAATTGCTGAAATGTTTATACAAATAAGCTAAGGAACCCACGAATGTCCTCCAATTTGAATCACTCCAAAATTCGTCTGTTTGGTCACATTTTGCTCCAGAGGAATTCGAATGTCCTATATTGAAAATATAAAGCAAAGTATCAAAATTCTACCAAAATAATACTAAGAATAAGGTAAACTATATAATATAATATTGACTCATCAAAATACCCCCAAACTTAGCTTTTTGCTAGTCCTCAAGCAAAACAAAACTTAAAAACAAAAATAAAAACTAACAAACTAGAAACTTAACTAAAACTAAATGACAAAAATTTCACCTTCAAGTTGCAATCCATAGAAAATATTAAAAATCAAAACATCTTTTCAAAAGTTCCAGCTAATCCCACTACAAAGTCTAAGCCATTTAGAATCGATTAGAAAAGAATTCATGAACTTCCTCTGGTGTAAAGTAAACCAACATAACTAAGGAGACTTGACTAAAACCCTTACCTCTCGTCCTTTTATTTCACACATACTATATTTAAATATAACTATTTTTTTTTTTTTTTTTTTCGATTTTTCCCTTTTTTTCTCATCTCTCTCTCTCTCTTTTTTTTTTTTTTTTTTTTTGTTAGTAACAGTAGTGGTCGTGCAATGTCAGTTCACTTATGCTTTCGATCCAACCCATGTAGCGAGCTTTAGGTCAATGACTCCCAGACCACTAGGGCTTTAAGGAACTAGGTGTAGAACACCCCTAGGGACTTATTAACTTGAGCTGCAAAGGCTATGAAACCAACTAACCACCCTGCCCCATGCCAAGACTCTACCGTTTGACGCGAGAATCACTGCTGATTAGGCAGGACTGGCCCGGTTACTAGGCAAAGCCTCAGGTGAAACAATTATTACTTTATAACACATACTAACTTTACAAAGAACAGAAATTTAAAAATGAACTTAGACTAAAAGTAAGTGTTCAATCTCACTCCCCACAAACCATGTTGATGTGAATGTGCAAATGTTTAAAGTATAACTCATGAATTAGTGTCTAAACAATGATAAATAGAAAAGACTACTACTGTGGGATTAATCTTCACCCTGTCCATTGGTTCTAACATTTAAAGTAATCTATGGATATTAACTTAAAAAGAATGAAAATTTTATTTTATTGACTAACCGCAAATTCTATTTCCCACCCCCAAACTGAAAGTACACATTGTCCACAAGGTGTGAAAAATGAATAAAAGAAAAGAAACAAAAATATGAAATCCTAAAATAAAACATAAAACTACTATCAAAGAAAATGACCTAAGAAAAAGAGAATAGCAAATAACAAAGACACATAAAATAAGAGAAAAGAAAAGGGAATGGACACATCTGGGGATCGAAGTGGCGACCTGAGGCAAGGAAAGTATGTGCTGGACAACACGTCGAAGGCCACATGTGTGTTGACCTTTAGCAACGGCTATTATATAAATGGGTGCAGCCTCTGTATTTGACAGTTGAAAAACCCTAGCAACTACACCTACTCTCAGTGCAACTTGTGATGACATCGAGCCCAGAGCCCAAACGGCTCTCTCCCCTCGTGAATTCAAACTGTGTCCTAGGGAAGCATAAAAGCTGATGAGGCGCACACGTGTCATGCATCAGGAAGGGGAGCTCCATAGGATTCCAATTGAAAGGTTCTCTCTCATTTCTGATTACAAGTAGAAACCCTTGAGCTCTTTCTCTTTCTCTCTTTCTCTCCTCAAACCGAATAGAACCTTTATGCTTTCATCCCTCTCTCTCACAGCAACACAAACCCTAAGTAAAATCCATAGTCGCTCCTCCATTAGCAAGTACAAATTTCCTCATCTCCAAACTGCAGTTTTAATTTAGTGGTTGAGCTCCATTTTCTTGTAGTTGCATGACCACACGACAAAGAAAGATAATACTTTATTTTCTGTTTGATGCACAGGAACTGACTCCGAGGGCTTGAAGAACGGTAGAGAACACTAGAGGGGGGGATACAGATCGTAAACCAAAGGTAAAGATGTATGCCCTTAGTTGACGGCGCTAGTCTTGCATGTGTAAAATCTGTTGAGTTGCATGAAGAATAATAGTTGAATCTAACATGTGTGTAAGGTGTGCACGGTACTTGCCTCTCCAAGGTAGAGAGTAAACGAATCGCCGCAACCCACACAGATCTGAACATGAAAAAGGTACAACTCATGGCTAAAAAAAAATGTAAAACGCCAAATGATCAAAGAATGGTTGAATGTCACTGCATATTGTAAATGTCTGTCTCTGTGTGTACGCAGCTTGGATGGAGTGGCTAACCGAGAGAAATAAACACTCAAGCTGCAAATCCAATGAGTCACAAAGGAAAAATCAACGGTCAAGCTCCTGTGACTGCAACAGATAAAAAAAACGCACCCCTCTGCTCTTATGTTACTCAGCATGTATGGCTTTAACTCATCTGTCTTATGATATTCCGAATCTGATAACTGGGACTCATCAATGCTAAAAAAAATCAAATGGAGGTATGGATGTGAATGATGATGTCGGACTTTGAACACCCTCTCCCCCGGAATAGAACTGAATGAAAATCTTAGCACCCCGGAACATATGTATGGACCAGTTGGACATGAACTGTATTGAGGACAGAGAACGAACTACCCCCAAACTTAAAGAATGGCATCCTTGAATGTAAAAAAAATAGATCCCCAATAATAGTTTTTGATATACGGACTATTTCCATTGGAACTCATACGCCTGATTGTTCTATTGCAGGAAAATACCCCAGATCGGCAAAGGCAGCTTGAGGACAATACTCGACACTGAAGAATGGCCGCTTAGCAAAATAGAGAGGTATAACATTCTGTCTTTCTGTGGTTGGATCTACGAGTCTACAAGATCTTTCAGATTTCTGCAGTATATTTCAGCCTTAAATAATATCGATGCATAAATGCTTGGTTGTTGTCTGTAAAAACCCACGGTATGAACTCAGAGATCGAATATATAAAATAGTAACTGAAAATAAAAAATTAAAAAAAACAAAAACAATTTTATTTATATTTATATTTATTTATTTTCTGTTTTTTGTTTTTTTTTTTTTTTTTTGTGTTTTTTTTTTGTTTTTTTTGTTTTTTTACACTAAATAACATCTTAGGAAATTAAATGCATCTAGACTGAAAATAATGAAATAAAAGAGACAGAAAGTAAAGAAGTTAGAAAATTGGGTTGCCTTCCAATAAGCGCTTTATTTAATGTCTATAGCTAGACGGAACGGAAGCCCAGTGATTAGATTGCAGGATCCCTCAGAGTCATTGACTCGCAGGCACTGTCGAAGGGTGACTCCAAGTATGGTTTCAGCCTGTGACCATTCACCTTGAATGTGTTTCAATTAAGCTCATTTGTAATATCAATATCCCCTTGAGGATAAACCTTTGTAACCAAATAAGGCCCATTCCACCGAGATTTCAATTTCCCTGGAAATAACTTTAATCTAGAACTGAGTAACAACATTCTCTGCCCTGGGTGGAAGTCTTTTCTGAGAATTTGTTTGTTTTGGAATGCTTTTGTTTTGTCTTTGTATATGCGTGCATTATCATAAGCATCGTTACGAATCTCTTCAAGCTCATTGAGCTGCAACTTACGTTTTTCCCCTGCTGAATCGTAAGCAAAATTCAACTCCTTAATAGCCCAAAATGCCTTATGCTCTAGCTCCATAGGTAAATGACAAGCCTTGCCATAAACAAGCTGAAACAGGGACATCCCAATCGGTGTTTTAAAAGCTGTTCTATAGGCCCAAACTGCATCATTTAATTTCAATCTCCAGTCCTTGCGAGTGGAGCCAACTGTTTTCTCCAAACTATGCTTGATTTCCATGTTGGAAACTTCAACCTGCCCTGATGTTTGTGGATGATAAGGAGTGGCAACACGATGAGTTATCCCATATTTTGCAAGCAACGCAGCAAACTGTTTATTAATAAAATGCTTTCCCCCATCACTAAGCATAACTCGCAGGATTCCAAACCGTGGAAAAATAACACCTTGGAGGAATTTCAGAACCATTGATCCTTGATTGGTTGGTGCTGCAATAGCCTCGACCCACTTAGAAACATACTCAACATCCACTAAAATATATTGATTTCCATGTGAGGATGGGAATGGTCCCATAAAATCAATGCCCCAAACATCAAATAATTCAACTACCAGTATTCCTTGCTGTGGCATTTCATTTCGCTTGGATTGATTTCCCACTTTTTGACACTTATCACAAGCTTTGCACCAATTGTTTGCATCTTTGAAAATTGATGGCCAAAACAACCCACTTTGCAATATTTTTTCTGCTGTCCGCTTGGGCCCAAAATGTCCACCACATGCATAGTGGTGAGCGAACTTCAACACACTTTCCTGGTCACTCTCAGGAATACAGTGCCTTATAATCTGATCTACACAATATTTGTATAAATATGGCTCATCCCAAAAATAATGTTTCGCATCGGCTAAAAACTTCTTTTTTCGCTGAAAAGAAAAATCAGGAAATAACACTCCTTTTGTCAAATAATTCACAAAATCAGCAAACCTCGGGGTATTGTTATGGACAGCGTAAAGTTGTTCATCTGGGAAGCTTTCACTCAGTGGGAGTGAATCTTCTTAAGCAATAGTTGGAAGAATTAATCTGGATAAATGGTCAGCCACCACATCGAATTAACCTAGGCTTGGCATATTTCTTAGACAACAAATATTTAAGGGCAGCATGATTAGTATAAACAATAACCTTAGCTCCCACCAAATAGGACCGAAACTTCTCTAAAGTAAACACAACTGCCAACAATTCCTTCTCTGTGGTTGCATAGTTGAGCTGTGCATCATGGAGAGTACGACTTGCATAATAAATGACATGGGGAGGCTTGTCTATACGCTGCCCTAAAACTGCCCCAATTGCATAATCTGAAGCATCACACATCAACTCAACAGTAAGCTCCAATCTGGGGTTGCAATAATAGGGGCTGATGTTAGAAGTGTCTTTAACTTGTTAAATGCCTCCAAACAATCTGCATCAAAATAAAAAATTGCATCCTTAGCCAACAAATTACACAAAGGTCAGCTAATCTTGGAGAAATCCTTGATGAATCGTCGATAAAAACCTGCATGCCCAAGGAAGGATCCCACAGTCAACTGTAGTGAGAGGTGGCAATTTGGTAATAACGTCAATCTTAGCCTTATCAACTTCAATTCCCTTGCTGGAAACTAAGTGACCTAGAACAATACCTTGCTTAACCATGAAGTTGCGTTTCTCCCAATTTAACACCAAGTTTGTTTCTTGACACCGTTAGAGGACCAAAGACAAATTTTGCAAGCATTGATCAAATGAATCTCCAAATACTGAAAAATCATCCATAAATACTTCCACAATCTGCTCAACTAGAGAAAATACTCATCATACAACGTTGAAAAGTAGCGAGTGCATTACATAACCCAAATGACATCCGTCTGTAAGCAAATGTTCCAAAAGGACATGTAAAAGTTGTTTTCTCCTGATCCTCTGGTGCAATTGGAATCTGATTGTAACCGGAGTAGCCATCCAAGAAACAATAAATGCCCAACCAGCCAATCTCTCCAACATTTGATCAATAAAAGGCAAAGGAAAGTGATATTTTCTGGTGGTTGAATTAGGCTTCCTATAATCAACACACATGCGCCAGCCAATAGTTAAACGTGTAGGAACCAGCTCATTATTATCATTCTTGACTACTATAATTCCAGTACGTTTAGGTACAACCTGTGTAGGGCTCACCCATTGGCTATCTGAAATTAGATATATCATACCTGCATCAAGAAGTTTCATTACTTCAGTTCGAACCACTTCCTTCATGATTGGATTAAGGCGCCTTTGAGCATCAGCTGTGGGTTTTACGCCTTCTTCCATGCTGGGTTGATTCCCTTAATATTTGCAATAGTCCAACCCAATGTATCCTGATATTTTCGTAACACTCTCAGCAATTTTTCCTTCTCAGAATGTGTCAAGTCTGCTGCAATAATAACTGGCAGTGTTTGGGCAGCCCCTAAATACACATATTTCAAGTGTTTGGACAAAGGTTTTAGCTCCAATTGTGGTGGTTGAAATTTGGATGGTTTTAATGGCTGTTTTGGCTCTCCCAAACTTTCATAAACATGTCTCCATTTAGATAAAAATTTAGGCACGTTGTCTAGAGTTTGAACAACTTCTAGGATGTCTTCATCATGTGTTTCAAAGTCAAAATTCCCATATAAAACCCTTCTACAATGGATCTATTATTGAATGAGTCACATAATTTGTATGAACACACCCATCTAAAACATCAACACGCATACAATCAAGTTTTGCTGCTGGCTGTTTGGCTGCTTCAAATAAATTAAACACCACTAATTGATCTTGAACCCTTAGTGTTAAAGTTCCTGCTTCCACATCAATTAATGTTCTTGCTGTTGCCATAAACGGTCTACCCAAAATTATTGGCGTTTGTAAATCTTCGTCCATGTCCAAAACAACAAAATCTGTTGGCAAATAGAGATTGTTAACTTTGATGATGAAATCTTCAATGATGCCCCTTGGATATGCAACTGACCGGTCAGCTAATTGTAGGATGACTGAAGTAGGATCTCCTTGACCTAGCCGCTGAAAAAATAGAATAGGGCATTAAATTAATACTAGCACCTAAACCAATTAAAGCATGCTTAAAATCAAAATTTCCAATAGTGCAAGAAATAGTGAAACTCCCTGGATCTTTCTTTTTCGGCGGCAGTTTGTGTAGTAAAACCACAGTGCATTGTTCAGTGAGAATCATTTTTTCAAAGTCCACGAGCTTTTTCTTGTGTGTGCATGCATCCTTAAAAAATTTGGCATAAGATGGAATCTTTTTTATAGCATCCAACAATGGTAGATTAATCTAAACATTTGCTAATGTTTGCATGAAATCTCTTAACTGCTGATCTTTGAGCTTTGGTTGTAACCTTTCGGGATAGGGAAAAGGAGGATCATAAACACGCTCCGGATTCTGTATTAGGGCAGAATCTGGGCTGTTCAAAATCTGTGCAGAAACAAATTCTGCATCTTTTTCTGCCGTTACAGAAACTGGGTTGTTAATTCCTACAGCCTTGTCCTTGCTGTCAATTTCTTTGTCACGATTGTCGTAACTTTTCCCACTGCGTAGAACTCTCACTGCATTACAATCTGTTGTACCCCTTGGATTAGGCACTGTTTGATTAGGAAACTTCCCTTTTTCCCTTTCTGTAATATTACCTGTTAGCTGCCCAAATTGCCTCTCCAAATTTGTTAGGAAGCTTGCATATTTTGCATGTTTTGATTCATTGTTTGTTGCATCTTTTGCAGGTTTTGGTTGCTTTGCTCAATACTGATGCAAGTGGCATCTGCTAACTTGTCAATGACAATTTCCCAAGAAGCTCTAGCTGGTGCAGCAGGTTGCTGGATTGGTTGTGGGAATGGTGGTTTAATTTGCTGCTCACCACCCTATTTTAAATTTTGGGTGATCCCTCCAACCTGGATTATAAAAATTTGAATGAACATTATTTCTTTGCCTTGGATAATTGTTGAATGCATTAACTTGTTCTGCCACAAAATCTGGATATGTATTTCTCCATGGAAAACTCATAAAATCATGTGTGGGTTGGCTGCAAATTGCACAATATGCTGCTGCAAGTTGCTAGACAGCAACCTACTGAACTGGAGCTGCCATTTTCTGCAAGATCAAGTCAAATTTTGCATCAAAACTTTCTATGTTTTCGCTCAATCTTTTCAATTTGAGCATATACATTTGGAGACCCCATGGACATTTCAAAAACACCCCGATTTTGTGTTTGATCCCCTGCCCATTGTTGAGATTTAGATGCCATGTTGTCAAACAGTTGATAGGCTTCCTGTGCATTTTTAGTTGAATATGAACCTCCTGACGAAGCATGAACATGATTCTTAGTGTTTGAATTTAATCCTTTGAAAAATATGCCCATCCGTGTGTCTCCATCAATGCCTATGTGGGGACACTTTCTGAATAACTTTTTAAAACGCTCCCATGCCTCGTGAAGCTCTTCATTAAGCTTTTGGGCAAATGATAAAATTTGAGTTCTCATATCAAGAGTTTAAGAGGCTGGATAATATTTGTTAAGAAATTTGTCACTCATCTATGCCCATGAAGTGATACTGGCTGATGGTAGTGTAAGTAGCCATGTTCTTGGCTTGTCCTTCAATGAATAAGGAAACAAACGAAGTTTGATTGATTCTGCAGTAAACCCCTTCACTATAATATTTCAGCACCCCATTAAAAACTATGTGATATGCATATTAGGATCCTCATGAGCTAATCCATGAAAAGTAGGTAAAATTTCCAACATGTGATGTCTAATTTTGAATGCATCACCTTCCTCGTCTGGAAATACAATGCAACTTGGTAACTCATTAACTCGGGCTGCTAATGTATCCCTCAATGGACGCCCAACAGCTGGTATGGCGAAAGCCATGATAGCCTCGCTGTCCAAACACCCAAAAAACAGATTTTTCGGAAAAGTGCCCTCCAACGATGGTTCCCAAGCTAAAATCTGCTTCCTGCGCCTTTGTCGTAATATTCGGTTCGACTCTGGGTTGAATTCTAATAACTGCTGATTTTGAGATCTGGTGCAAACCATGAACTGGATCTGCCCAGATAGTGCGATCTGTTAAAAAAAAAAGAAAGTTATTTTTTTATTTTTTTACTTATTAACAGAATTAATTAACAAAGAACTATGATTAACACAAATTGTTAAAACAATCCCCAACGACGGCGCCAATTTCTTGATAGCTATTTTACCACCTACAAATGTAGGGATAAAATCACACAAAATACATGTGCAAGAGAACAAGGTTGTTGTAGTATAAATGGCTCAAGTAAGGTCGTTTTCCACTTGGATTATTTAAAACAATTTATGAAAAACCCTGATCCTAGTTAATTATTTAAAAACAAAGATTGGAAAATGATGATTTAATGACCTAAATTAAGAAAAACGAAATTAATAAAAAATGCTAATTAAAATCTGCAATTTCTAAAGAAAGAGAAAGGAAACAATTTTTTAGATTTCAAAATTAGAAAATACCAGGGTCCCGCCGTCACCCTAACAATCCTACATAGTTCTCCTACTTCCTTATGAATTACACAGGCATATTTTGAAGGTTAGGTTTTCCTAAAGTATGCCCTACTTGGAACCCCAACATAGAGCGTATATCTAATCATGCAACCCGTCCGTGGCGTCCAGATCGAATGTGAACATGCAAGACTCATTAAGTTTTGTGAAAAACTTTTGAAAAACCATATAACTCCTAAGACATGTTGTCCATCCTAATTAGTTACATATGTTAACCACAAGAAGCCTTAGTCAATTTTAGGGACAACCTTCCGTCAAAATTGCATCAAATTACTTTTCTAATTATCCTAATGGTCGCAAATCACTAAGACAAATAGATAGTTTAGAGCACAGTGATCAACAATCCAAAATTTGCATTCATAAATTCATAAGAAAATCAAAAAGAGAGTACATATTCTTGCTAAGGATCATGGCCTCACCCTAGCAATAAAAAATTAGCTACGCATATTCATAATTAAAATCAACATAATTATATTAAACTAGAAAAAGAATGGAAACACCTGAAAGTATAAGTCTTGAATTCTCTAAGTTTTTCCCAAAATCTTCTTCTCAAATCTTGCGTAGGTTCTTCGAGCCCATCCCTAGGTCTGCCAAAAGGCTTCTTTATACTACTCTAAATAAAATCCTCCTAGTCAAAGATGTTAGAACAAAACTAGGAAACTAAATAAATTCTAATAAAATAGGAAACATAATCCTAAATTAACTTGGTAAATTCGCCTAGAAATCTGCACAGCCACGTTCTAGACCAAAATTAGCTCCAAAACTAGCCCAAACTAGCTAGATTTAAAGTTTGGACTGTTCTGAACACTTCTCCAGAAGGCCACAAACCCATTTGAGGTCGTCTTGGGCTCCAAAAATGTAATGGAAGCCCAAAAACGTCACTTTCCAGTAATGCGCACTGCTTCTTCATTAAATCACCAGAAAATAACCGCTTGGTAGAAATTGTTGAAATTTTGATACGAACAAGCTAAGGAACACATGAACGTTCTCCAATTTGAATCACTCCAAAAGTCATCCGTTTGGTCATATTTTGCTCCAGAGGAAGTCGAATATCCTATATTTAAAATATAAAGCAAAGTATCAAAATTCTACCAAAATAATACTAAGAATAAGGTAAAATATATAATATAATATTGACTCATCAAGTGATACGGTACAATCGCCCTCTCATTATTTTTTTTAGTAGTAATATTCAAACTGACTGACACTGCCTGTGTAACAAGTATTACTGCTGCCCTTCTCATAATTTTACTAGTAGCAATTCCTGGTACTCATTGCAATGCTTATGTACTAAGAATTACTAATTGTCTCTTTTTTCATAATTTTAGTAGTTGTAAAACTTTATATTTATTGGCAGTGCTTGTGTATTGAGAATTACCAACTATTTCATTTCTCATAAAGTTTACTAGTGGTAGTACTCAATAGATCGGCAGTGAATGTGTAGCGAGTATTAGTAACTACCTAATAATTTTTAACTAATGCCATAATTAAGTTAACCTCGAGCCTCGAGTTTCAAGTGCTTATCGTTTTTGGCCTGAAGTTCAAAAATGAAAATTTTGTAAGAACAAAAAATTCTAACATTAACATTCCTTTGAAATTCTTATCATTGCAAGTTCTTATACATATGATTTTTCTTTCAGAAAATAAAATGGTGAACTCGGCAAAACTTGATTTTGTTGCAGTTGAAATCATTGGAAAAAAGACTATCTTACATGGGTTGTAGATGCCAAGATCCATCTTCAGGCAAGCAATATTTAGGACATCATCAAGGAAGGAAACACTACATTCGCTCAAGATCAGGTAAAAGCCATGATCTTCATTTATCGCCACATCCATGAAGGCTTGAAAAGAAAATACCTAACGGTGTTGACACACTGGCCCTTTAGATTGCCTTGAGAGATAGATATAATCACCAAAAAATAGTGATTCTCCTAAGAGCTCATTATGACTGGACACACCTACGAATCTAGAATTTTAAGTCAGCCGCTAAGTTTTATATTGTAGTATGTTTAGAATCAACTCCTACACACCTACGAATCTAGAATTTTAAGTCAGCCGCTAAGTTTTATATTGTAGTATGTTTTAATTGCGGTCAGTGGAATCATTCTTTATTGAGCACCTACACACTTGTCTTGGTGTCAATCACACCAATGACTTGAGACCAATCACTTTCTCAGAGAGAAAACATAGCATGTATTGATCTTAATGGATCGTCACTTAATTGGCAATCTTATGTTCAGGAATGTCTAGGATATGGATACGAGAGAGAATTGCCTCATGAATCTAACTTTTTTAGATCACAATATTTTAATGACATATTCCTTGGACTTATTGTTTAAGCATATACCATTTATACGAGACAATGTTAAACAATAATCATTGCCCTTATATTAAACTAGTTTAGTTTAACATGTTAAATGTTCATAAAGTATCATTATATGATTGGGTTTAGGGCACATTTCCAACAATTCTCACGCATAATGGCGTGAATCGCCTCCAAAAGGTTGCCAGTAAGCTTGAGTCCAAGGAAGTGGATGCACTGTCTGCTAGTGAGAACCTAAAGAAGGAATTGGATAAGCTCAAGATGCTTACACTGGTCTGGTTGAAGAGAATGAGCAGCTAAAGAATGAGAAGTCGGCCACAAAGTTGCACTTGCTTCATGTTAGGCTGATTTCTACAAGCTTGGCTATGTAAACCATCTCTAGGGTAGGTTGTCAGATTATGAGTTTTTCGGGAAGGACTTCTGAACTTACTCCATTTTTTAGAAGATCTGCTTGACTTCTCATTTGAGGTTACCTTTACCTAAGGCGGTGCAATTGTTGAAGGCATGGCACCTGAGGATCTAGTGATCGTCCGAGCTGCTGATGAGTAGTCTTCTTGATTAGACTTAGGAATTTTCTTCTTTTCCTTTTTCTTTGCATTATTTGAACTTTGTTGGCCTTCGAGCAAGTTTCTTAATTTTCTAGAAATTTAATAAACTATTTTCTTTACTTTATTTCATCTTCGCAATTTCACCTTTTTTTTTTTGCAAAACTTACCACAAGACGGTTAGGTGGGTGAGATGCCTCGATGAATCATGTAAACCCACATCCTCACTTTAGGATTCAGTCTTGGCTTGACTACTCCTAGAGCCTTGCCTGCTCAAAGCGATTTGAGAAACTTTTAACTTGTAAAATCAACAGCCAGAGGCGTTGCTTTTTATAAAAATATATGAATCCGCGTAACTACTATAGTCGTGAGCTTTGGCTTTGCTACTTGCAAAACTTTTAGCCATAAGTTTTCAGCTGGATGCGTTGAGTTTTAAATAAGCAGACAAGTCTGCATAGCCATAGAGGGTCTAACTTTCAGCTTAAAGATTTCATAGAGCTACTAGTCGTAGGGTCGTTGGTCGGGTGTCATACTTACAGAAGAAGATGGACTCGCGTGGCCCCCTGAGGCATTAGCCCTGCCCTTCAAAGGTGCCTCGACGTAAGCCTTAGCCTTCTGAGGTGTCAATTTCCCAATCCTTTGAGCTGTGTACAGGATCACAACTCAAACAAGATTTATGGGACATGAAACTCACTAGCTGATTTCACCATAGGTGTGTAGTAGATGCTTTTCACATTAGGTAACCGATTTCGTAGGTTATGTGACTAGCATGGCACACTTTATGAGTCAAGTTATGATCATGAAGACTGCACATCGATCGCACAATAAGCATGTTGTCATGTAAATTTTTCATGGGTAGGGATCCTGTACTTAGTGTCTCGAAAACACCCTGGCTCTCGTGTAATTAAATTTTTCAGTCGGCTAAGACTTTGAGAAAATACTATCATGGTCGATTCAGGGAGTGTCTGACTCAAGTTATCGTGCACTTTAAGTGAAATAGAGGTAGTCAAAACCCGTTTGTGTTTGGATTTTCTGGAGTAGTTTACCCTTTCCGAGCAAGAAAGTATACGCGATGTCTACAAAGGCAGGCGCATCTTTTGTGAAAGAAGGAGTCGTTAGTTTTTGTAGACATGTAGTTGACCAATGCTTGTGAATAATTTCTTCGATCTTCACTGAGAATAGAGAAATGTATTAACTTTGCTGGAACATAGAAATTGCATAACAAATGGATAATCCTCTGTATGCAAGGTTTTGTTTGTCGAGCTGCTTGAGACTTTGAAATTTATTTGTCTTGAATAGGGTTCAAGGAGAGATGGGAGATCACACATAGTACTTTCTCAAGTTGTCAGAATTCCACTGCTTTTCAATCTCTTTATCGTTCATAATGATGAGGGTGTAGATGCCCTTTTCGACCTACTTGACTGATCTTGTATTGACCTTCCTATATGGGATCCATCTTTTTCGAGCTTTCCCGCTGAACAGTGATGAAGGCTTTTCTGAGGACTACATTTCCTAGCTGGAATTGCTGAATCTTTGCCCTCCTACTACTGGAGAGGAGGTGTTGCTGGTAGGCCATAATATGGGTTATAATCTCCTCACACTCTTCCTCTACCAAGTCTAAGTTTGTGGCCATCTTCTTTCCATTATGCTTGGAGCTTGGTAATAAAGTGCAACTACTAGGCACTATGACGTTGAGATGAATGACTGCCTTAGAGCTAAACGCCAGGGTGAAAGGAGTTTTACCAGTTGTTCTTCATTTGGTGGTGCGATATGCCCAAAGAACATTAGGGAGCTCGTTTGTCCACTTTCCCTTTTTGTCTGAGAGGGACTTCTTGAGGCAGTCAAGGATCATCTTGTTGAACGCCTCGGCCTACCCATTACTCTAGGGAAACCTGGGGGTGGCCATGTGTTAATTGATGCTATATTTCTGGAAGAACTTTACCAAGTCTTTGCCTACAAATTGCGGGCTGTTGTCTGTGATGATGGAATGAGGGATGTCGAAGTGACATATAATGTTCTTCCATATGAAGCACTCTATATCCGTTTGGGTGGTTGTGGTCATGGGTTCGGCTTCGACTTATTTTGTAAAGTAGTTAGTCGCTACAATCATCATGCCTTTGCCCCTAGTAGCAAGGGGCATTGGTTCCATTAGGTCAATAGGCCATTGGATGACCATGTGCTCGTCTAGGTGAAGTTTGTTGGCAGGAAGTGTGGGCACAAGCTTAAAGCGCTGGCAATTGTCGCACCTTTGAACATACTTATTGGCTTCTTGGTGCATAGTTGCCCAATAGTAGTTCGCGTTAAGAGCTTTTTATGCCAGGGAATGACCTCCTGAGTGGTTTGAACAAAAGCCTTCATGGATTGGGCTAAGATTCTTCAGGTCGTTGGGAGGCGCTAGGCAGTAAAGATATGGTATTGAGAGGGATTTTAGAATGGGCATGCTCCACATGTAATAACATCCTGCCTTCGTTTGTAGCTATCTTGACTATAATCTATCTGTACAGAGCATTCCATTGACTAAGTAGGATCTTGCCAACTCGGGGTTGTGTTGATCTGTACTCCTTCGACTGCTGGTTTCGTATCTATGCTTAACTTTGCCAAGTACTCAATTGGATGTAGCGTTTGAGCTGATGATCTAGGGTAAAGCCTAGGTCTACTAGTGCGTTTGCATAGGCATTTTCAACTCATGGAACCTAAGTGAGAGTGTATGTCTAGAATGTCACTAGTTGTTCTCATACCTTCGCCCATATATATTGTCATCCTTGGATGTTTTTCCTTGAGGTTTGGTTGGTGATCAACTGGGAATCAAAAGGCTAGGTCCTTCGCCAATTGTAGACCTGCTAGTAAAGCTTCATACTCTGCTTCGTTGTTTGATGCTTTGAAGCTTAGAATGATCGCATGCTTGAGCATCTAATCATCTGAGGTAGTGAAAATTAGACCTATTCTCGAGCCGGGTAGCTAGATGAACTGTCGATGTATAATCTCCAGATATCTTCTGCATGTGGGGTTGGTGCGACTGCGGCGTTCTCGATTGCCTCTAGAGCATTCTTGGGCTAAGTCGCTACTTCATTTAGGCTGGTGGTAAATTCTGTTATGACGTCTAATAATGCCTGGGCCTTTATTGCAGTGCGGGGTCTATAAACTAAGCCATATTAGCCAAGTTCCAGCCCCTACTTTATCACTCGTTGAGAAACGTATGGACTACAAGGCTAATCGTAGAGGATACTGTGTCATGACAATGACCGGATGTCCTTAAAAAGTAGGGTCTATTCCAAGCTGCAAAAATTAGCTTTTCGAAATGTAGAATACAAACAGTTATGCCCCCAACTCTTCTCGTATGAGAGCATAGCTTATTGTTACTTCGGATACCACCAGATAAATATATAGGTCCTCTGTTGCTTCTGGCTTGGATAATAGGAAAGGTGATGTATTTCTTCTAGTCTTGGAGGAAACGGTTGAATGCCACTGCTCGTCTGGTCAGACTTTGGATCTCCTTCATAGTAGTGGGGGAGTCCATATCCAGGATATTTTTTATCTACCTTGGAGTCGGATGTGCCTTGATTCCTCTTTGGGTTACCAGGTACCCTAAGAATTATCTTGAGGCGACTCTGAATGTGCATTTGGGAGATTGAGCTCTATTTTGTACACCTTGAGGATATTGAGTGTCTCTCCCAAGTTTTTGATGTGGTCTAACCGCTACTTGCTTTTCACCATGATATCGTTGATGTAGAATCACACCCCCCAACCCCAATAACACAAGTTACGAGGCAGTGATGCGTTGGCCATCACTAAATTGACCGTATGGCCCAATCGGAAGATGACATCACAAGCCAACTCAATGACATAAGCCATAGTAAGATATTTATGATTTGCAAGAATCTGAAGAAAACATTCATTATTGATAAAATCCAAAGCTACTACAAAGTTCACTTATCAACCTCCCCACTTGGGGACACAAGTCTAGGGATAAGATCCTATTATTATCACATCACATTAGAGCAACTAGAAGTTTCACATACTGTAAACACATAAGGGTGCAGTGCCATGTATAATCAAAAGTATGATCATGCAATTATTACAAACTAGCATAAACTGCAACAAAGGAATCATCACCTTAAGTCCAGAAGATGGATGCCTCACTACCAAGCTTACTCGTCACCATCGGGGTTCTCCTTATTCTTGCAACATCCTAAGGGGTTCCCGGTGCCACACGCCATTGTTGGAGAGAGTTAACAGAGCTAATGGAATATATTTGTCGGAGGAGAATATGTCGTTAAACCTAACGACACAGTTGATGTCGTCGTTAAATCTAATGGAGACCGTCATTGACCATCGTCGAAAAGTGAAAAAAATGCAGAACACGATCAGGTTCGATTTTTCAATTCAAATTCGATGGATTTTCATCCTCACATGAACCAAAACTAATCCCAGAGGTCAATAAACTTACCCAAACATGGAATAGGGCAAATGGGAGTCGAACCCACCTGAGATTCGACAGAAACTTGTCAGAGTTATTCGTCTAATTTTGGAAATGAAGACTAAAGAGCATGCATGTTAGAATCACTGAGTTTTTCCCAGCTAAACACATATGTAATGGAGTATTTAATTACCTGGAATTGGTTCTAAGCAAATTTGTGCACCACTAGCCACAAACTCGCAGGAGTTTGCTTAGACAAGATAACCGGTGATTGGATACACGCATAGATGAACATGCAGGGTTAAAAACCCATGATTTCAAGTTAAATTCAGCAGGAAAACACCATTTCAGCAAGATAGAAGCAAGCCATTAAAGATTTCCCAGAAATCTTACCTAGGTTCGAGTTTAGAGCTTTGAAACTCTTAGCATTAATGGCAGAGCAGCTCATGGTGCTCCGATAATGCATTCAAGGGCAGGGTTGGGTTTCTCATGTCCTATAGACTCAAAATATGTGATTTTGGAGGTTGATTTTGGTCGTAGTTGAAGGAGAGTGTAGGGAGAGATAGAGAGAGAACAAAGAGTTAGAGATATAGTGTTTCAGAAAATGAGGGAAAGAGAGACGAAGTGGTATGAAACCCAATAAAACAATTTTAAGTGAAAGTGCCAAATTTCCCCTCTCAGTTCCAATTATTTCAATTTAGCCCTCGATGCTTCGAATTAAATTTCATTTTCGATTGCACATTCACGTACATGAAAGTGGTAGGAAAACCCAAGAAAGTATAAGAAATTGGATCTCGAGTTGAGGCTCAATAATTAAATAAGACACCCACCCATGGGTAAAATAGTCAATTCATAAGTCTTGGGAATAAAATATAATATTTTAAAGAATGGGATGTAACAGAGGCCTCTATGGTTACTCTGATCTACTTCTTGAACATCATGTTTACCAACCATAGATAAGTAGTGCCTACATTCTTAAGGTTGAAAGGCATGACTTTGTAGCAGTTGGTGCCTTGCTCTATCACAATTTTATCCTTGTCAAGCTCGTGCATGTCAATTTTATTATAACCAGAGTATGCATCCAAGAAGTTGAGCAGCCGGTTCCCATAATTTGAGTCAACAAATAGGTTAATTTGGGGAACTGGGTAATTGTCTTTAGGGTATGCCTTGTTGAGGTCGATGTAATCGATGCATACTCTTCATTTGCCTTTCTCTTTTTTTCATCACTAGTACAACATTGGCCAGCCATGCTGAGTACGTCACTTTTTCAATGAATCCGGCCTCTAGTAGCTTGTCAATCTCCCACTTCAATGAGTATCACTCGTTTGTGTGTGAAATGTTATTTTTTTATGAATCAATGGTTTGGCAGTAAGGTCAACATGCAGCTTATGGTAAGCTATCGTTGGATCGATGATGAGCATGTTAGAAGGTGACCACGCGAAAACGTCACGGTTTTCCCTAAGAAAAGCCTTGACTTCCTCATTTCCTTCGTGCTTAGACGTGACCCTATCCTAACCGTCTTCTTGACTGCTGGGGGTCAAGAAAGATGTATTCAACATCTTTTTCTGGTTTCTATCTCATCTTACCCGCTGTCACTTCAATGTTGATGCTATTTTCTTGATTCATTTGGTGTAATTGGTATTTGGTGGAGGTAGAATTGTCTTTCTATACTTTAGCTACTATTGATGGGGTGAAAGACTTCTTCTTCGTCTCCTTAAGAACTTGTACAGTGCATCATCGAGACATAACCTGGCTAGACTTGATTTCTTCGATTGCTTATCCCTGGATGAATTGGATCTTCTGATACTCGATCAAGGTCACAAAATCCCGTTATAGGGAGACGGGTCGTTAACAATCATAAAGGTCTACGATGAGATATTTGAAAGATTGTTTATGTCAAGTGTGATATTGCCAATTGCAGTTAAGGTAGTCCGTTGAATTTGATCAAGACCTTTGTTTCCGTTTGAGTTGTCCAGGCCCATCTTCAGAATCGCTGACAGTTGTAAAATGTTGACTGTGTTGCCATTGTCCACCATAATTCTGTCGATGATGGTGTGGGCTAGTTGAACAAATATCACCAAGGCATCATCATGCAGAAAGTTTATTCTCGTGACGTCCTGCTTGGTGAAGCCGATGATCGGCCTTGGTACAACATCTACGACTTGAACCTAGAAGATCGATCTTGCTTGCTCGATCCTCCTATTCTTGGAATTGTTGGTGAGCCCAGATGCTTAAAATTGATGAAGATGTTGTTGATTCGTATTGTCTTAGTTGAAGGGTTCAACATCGGTGTTTGTGCCTTGCCTCGGCAGCGCTGCTGGCTTGTCCACATACTTGTCATATTTGCTTTCCTCCACATGATTCTCAAGATACCTCTTCCAAGTGAGGTAGTCATTGGTCGTGTGCCTCGGACCTTTACGAAATGCACAATACTTCGATTGGTCCATCTTGGAAGTATCTTCCTTCATAGGTTACGGCATCTTGAACAATGGCTCGTTCTTAAGTTTGCGGAGAATCTGGTTAATTAAGATTGAGAACTTGGTGAACACCTTAGGCGCTAAGGCTTCTTTCGTTAGGGATCGGCCATTGCGCGTGCATCTTACCTTGCTTTTATCATTGAGCTGCTTCTCACTTACTCTTGTTTTGAGCTACCTCTGAGTCTTTCCATGGTTGCTCAGATGGGTTATAGGCGCGCTTGGCTTCATCCTATAGTAGGTGTTTTTCTGCTAAAGCATAAGAGTCTATCAGGATTAAGTCTTTGCCCATGATTTGCTCTTTGAAGAAGGGGTGATCCACTGGGAACCCCATCTTAAAAGGTAAGCTTACAATGATATCATCATATCTGAGTTGCCTTCTCTACCTTGAACCTCTTGATGTACATGTAAAACGACTCATTTGGATCCTTCTCCATGTTGAAAAGGTGGTCACACTTCTTCTTGATCGAGCAATAGGACGAATATTCTTTGGTGAAAACCAAGGAAATTAGTCGAAGTCGTAGATTGAGCGCGGTGGTGAGGTGCCTATCTTGATCTTCGTCTCCCTTGAAAAGAGTGAAATATGGCAAGCTAAACTTCTGCGGTGGTTCCGTCTGCTCGATCTCGTCCTTGAACGGTGACCTGCTCATGTTAGCCATATCTTTTTGAAGGGCATTGTCAGGATTTTAATGTGTTAGAATCTGCGCATTACGAGCTTTTATACTTCTTTCTAGATTTGCCTCTTCTAGGGCAGCAAAGCCTCCAACTGCCCCCAATGTTGACTTACTAACATGTGCTACTTTTTTGCTTGTCATGTTCATATGTGCTGCCATTACGGTGCATGTGGTTCATATCTGGCTGGTGAGCAAATTGCTCGATGTTGGTGTGGGCTACTAATTAAACTCGATTTGGACTACTCTCTTGCTTCCCTTTGTTCGTCGTGCTGCTATCTTCTTTGATGCTTTGTAGGATGATCTCCTTACAGGCCTAGCCGTGTGTGGACGCTTAGCTTGGAATGTCCAGAATACTTGTCAAAGTGTAGACCTGTTGGTACCAAATTTGAGCGTATCCACGGACGAAGGCAAGAACCAAGTCAGAATTGTCCATGACCACCGGCGAGAGGAGAATATGGTTGATTGGGAGGTGTTGTTGAATTCGGAAAGGACAACCTACATATCTCTGGGAAGAAGAATCAAACCATGGTGTAGTTCTAAGGAAGAATGGCGTAAACCATCATTGACAAATAGCCTATAGTGGGGTGTTGGGAGATGAGTTCTCCATGGATGTGTCTATATGTAGACAGCAGCATAAGGGCCTCTGTTAGGCATAATGAGGATAAGTGTATTGTGGGTTTATAGGGAGAGATATGTGAATGTAGGTGAATAACTACGGTAGTTTTGTAGAAAATAAAGTGGTCGTCCCTTGATAAATACCGATGCTAGTGTATTTATAGGGATCTTGAAAGTCATTGTAGGGAAAGTAATCTTCAACAAATCGAGACTGTGACGACCCGTCCCTAATTGTACGATTTTATAAATTTTAAAAGAGAGATTCGATGAAAATGCCCTAGAGGCAAGATTATTGACTTTTGTTGACCGTTAGGTTATGATGTGTATGAACTATTACTTCACCGTATTCCTGAAGTACTGAACGGTACGAACGCGTAGACACAAGCAGAATCGAAATCGGAGTTACGGACAAATTGGTAATTTCATGTTTAGAGATATTTTGTATTGATTTGTGAGACACATGGGGCCCACACCCCATTTCTACCATTTCCCTTGTCTCCCCCTCCAGAAGTCTCAGATCTCTCTATCTCATTTCAATATCTCTTTCTCACTTACCTATCCTCCTTCCTCAAGGACCACGCACCCATCTCTGACGAGCCATCGTGCAGGCCACCACTTCATCTTTCATTTTCTCTCATCCTTTCTCATTCTGTCACTCTCTCTAACTCTCCCTCTCTCCGTTGAACCCACGCCATGAGATTGTAACCACCGGAGCCTAGGCAGCAACCACCTAACCCTCACTAGTTCTACCTCTATTCTTCATCTCAAACCTTAAGGCCCTCTCTCTTCTCCCTACGTTCACTACTTAGATGTAGTAAAACCGTGATGCATCCACCACCGGGGCCAATGAGATGTTGGTAGAATTCGACAAAGGTGAGTCAAAAATACCTTGGAACAAATATCTATGGTTGCTTAGTGTAGATCTGAGTGTGCTTAGTGTAAATCTAAGTCTGTTAAGTGATTTTGCGTAAGTTTTGTGACATAAATAATTCGGGAAAACTATTTCCCAGTTTTCCGGCGACTGAACCCGAGAGTTGCAAGTGTTTTCTGACCACAGCTAGTCATTATGTGGACAAATCCTTATTCTCCTTCTCCTTAGCTTTATTTTGATATAAAGATTGATGAAAATGGTTAAGTTTCAAAGCTAAATGGAGCCCAGGAATTTTTGCGGCCAAAATCCCAGAATCCGATGGTTGTAGTGGCAACCGGCTGAAGAAGAAGGTAAAAAAAAAAAAAAAGGGCCTTAAGCCCAAAACCCGGCGCATGACCTAAGCCCAGATTTGTGGGCTAAATTTGGCCCAAACCCATTTCTAAATTGGGTTTGGAATATTCTTTATGTTGGCTTTTTCATAAATTTTTTGAAAACCCTCCTAGGCTAATTTTGACGTCTCGAGTCTGTTTTTGACATTCATGTAGTGAAATTTTGAAGTTTTAACGTAGTTGACCACCCGGGTGTCTCGGTTGAATTTTTAGGGTTGACCGTTGACTTTTTATAAAATTTGTCGGGGACCCACCTTAGCATATTTGGATGCCCTGATTCCAAATCCGCACCCTGTTTTCTCAAATTTGATTGTTTCAGTTGAGTTTTACTAACGGGTCCCAATATTATGCTTAGGTGTTATTACTATTAGAGACTCCAGCTTACCTAGTTCAAACAGCTATGACCTCACAAGTATCTGTGAGTAGGTCTTTTCTTTGATATGTAAATATATTTGTTTAGTTTCCATATATACATCTAATAATGAATTTTCTATATGACTGCCGTAATTAAATTATAATTTGTAAAAAATGACGTAACGATGAGAATACCATTATAAATCCTACAGGATGCCTTAGCTAAACTTACGGCTATGAATAATGTTATGTCGACTAGAATTATTAAATCACTGTGGCATGGTTATATTTGTGTTAATTGGTCATCGTTTGCTTTCATTAGTATGTGCACATCGCACTATACGCTCACTTTGGATTCATTGTAGATACCAGTCCTATCCTAGATTGCTATAGGCAATTAGGACTCGTATGTGCTGTGTATAGTGCCAGTCTTCACGTGATTGTAGTACTATAGCGTATATTATTGTTACACCCAGTCATGTTCATGTCAGAATATCTTTGCATGAACTTGTGTATTAGCATGTGTTGATGAGCATTCGATATGATATGTTTGCTATTGTGAGATTATGTGATTACAGGGGTCATGTGCTTACTTACACAACATTGTACCTTATTGAATTCTTGAGATTTTGCAGGCTACGGTAAATATTTTCTTACTATACGTAGTATGTATATTTTGAAAACTATACTTGTTTTATGGCGAGAGGTTATTACGTTTTTGAAAAGGTTTTTACAAAGCTTTGTTTTTAGGCCCACACACCCTTATTTTTCGCCCTCCAGGTTTTATTGCTGAGCTTTCATATCGACGAGGATTCTTGGAAAATCTCGTTAAAGGTGGCTACCTTTGATGGTATAATTCTTATCTTACTTTACTGTACTTTACTTATGCTCTGACATCACTTGTGAAATGGATTCATTCTTGCTCACCAGCGCACTCTTATATTTAGGCGCTTTAGGGTTTAAATTTATTCACAATTTTCCACATCACTACACTTTATGGCTTCGTCACCCTTCGAGTGTCGGCCAACACAACTTGATTCGGAGTCCAAGTGGACATTTCGGGTCGGGGTGTGACAGAGAGACTATCTAGGAGGAAATCTAGGATAAGATACCCAATCTTTCTCGCATCTTAATTATATTGCCTAATACCTAAGGTATCCTAATTTGTCTTTAATTAGGGCTTCTTTTCTTGGAAAAAAAAAAAATCTTTAATGAGCTTAGGCCTAGTCTGTCTGACTTCACTTAGTATTCTGACTTCATCTAACTCGGTCTACTCTGAATTTGACTAAGTCTACTCCGAATCTAACTAGGTCAACTCTAAATCTGACTAAGTCAACTTTGAATTTGACTCGGTTTACTCAAATTTGATTATGTCTAGTCCTCTTTGACTATAAGAGTAACCTATTTCGATCCATATCAAGCCTCCCAGCTTATCCACCTAAATATCATGTGCTATGAGAATTCCGATCTTTCTTGCCACTTAAGATACCACATGTCTTGGGTCTAGAAAATCATGGTCCAATAGGACTTAACTTCAAATTCACACTGGCTTGTGGGCCAAGTTGGGAATGGACGCTTTTCTATGCACTGAGGGGGGAGAAATCATTTTCCCAAGGGCCAAACAAAGAGAGTACACTACCAGAACTCTCATTTCGTAATGGGTTAAGTGGCCACTTGCTGAGACGTTGATGGAAAAAGTCACGATCATTACCCCTTGTCTACCTCTAGACACTTCGTATGGGGTGTGCTATGTCTCATTGTGCTTAATGAGTAATTTACCATGATCGTTTGCTACATGAGGGCACTAGTTAGGTGGGTGACATGTTGGGATAAGTGTTATTCTCCATTTGGAGTGGAAAAGCTCAGATGATGGGCGTCTCCATGTGTGGTGGAAGTGCAATGAATAGCAGGTCCAAAATTCGGGCCCTAAATAGGCACATTTGTGAAGAAAAAAAAGGGAGTGCAAATATCCTTGATTTAGTCACCAATTTGGTTGTTAGACTCCAGATCACCTAAATTGGTCTTGGACTAATTCAGGCCCGGGGCAAGCCAACCCGCTTGGTTAGCTGGGCCGCGCGCTGGGCTAGCGCTTAGGCCACCTGTCCGTGGCCCGACATTGTGCATTAGGTTGCTTCCTCTACAGGCTAGGCCTGGATCTAGGCTCCTGCTAATGGGCTCCTTTAGTAGTAGTGGTCTTTACATAATTTATTATGTATGAGATTGTGTGTTTAATCCCTCGTAATGTTTATCATTTTGTTTATTTTTTAAAATTATTTAACAGACACATGAGCATTTTTATTTTTCTATGGGTACCAAAGTATTTCCCAATTATATTTAGTTCATATATATATATATATATATGTATGTATTTATTTATATTAAAAACAAACAAAAAAAAAAGCTAGCAAATGAACAATCTTCCCCTTTTTCAAGAAAATTATTTAATGAATAGTGCCTCCTTTCTAAAAAATTTAATTTGAACTTTTGTTCTTCATCTCATTAGTGATTCAATGCCAAATTTGTTTCATGAATCATCAAATTAACATCCAAACTCAAAACCTTGTCATATTGATTTTTTCAGCCATGTTGCCGTTGTTGGAAATGTGCCTTAAAACCAATCATATGATGATACTTTACGGACATTTCACATGTTAAACTAATCTAGTTCAATATAAAGGGAAAAGATTATTGTTTTAAGCCGTCTCATATAAATGTTATATGCTTAAACAATAAGTCCAAGGAATATGCAATTGGGAGAATGTGATCTAAAGAAGTTAGATTCATGAGACCATTCTCTTTCGTATACATATCCTAAACGTTCCTGATCATAGGATTGCCAATTCGGCATTGACAGTCCGTTAAGATTTAGTACGTGTTATGTCTTCTCTTAGGGAGAGTGACTGGTCTCGAGTCATTGGTGTGACTGACAACAAGACAAGCATATAGGTGCTTAATAGAGAATGAGTCCATTGAACACGATTAACAAGGAGTTCTCGTACTCATGTCACATGAGAACTCATGGTTGGGATAATGCAAAGTAGTCCCTTGACCTGAGGTATCATAGTTATCTTGTGGTTAGGTCCTTGATCTTTGACTATGTTAAAGTCACTCCGTCAGAAGGTGTCCACGACATAGTTGGGGTTAAGCTACTTAGCCATGGAGGCAAGCGAATGCGCAACAAAGGATCTCTAACCTTCAAACCATTTGAGGGAGAATACTCTATGATATGATTAAAAATCTCTGGCCAGAGTATGAATGAGATTTAGGAAGTCATTCCAAATCACATTCAAGGTAATCATATAAGTAAGAGAATCACATTGGATAGTAGACATGAATAAACTATCAAACCAAACAATGTGGACAAGAGTATTGTATTAGAGAAAGACTGCATTGCAAGTATGTTTCAATTCACAATCCATCGTTAAGAGTAACAATCGCCCACTGCCTCACTAAAAGGAACCTAATGGATCGTACACCGAGTATGGTAGAGATTGAAGAAACAACGAAGATGACTAAGGATAATTAAATGGTTTAATTATTTATGGCTAGGATTAATTAATATGTTAATTAATCAAACAAATATGTTCGTTATAAACCTAGGGTTAGTTTTGGGCAGCAAGGCCCAATGGGATTTGAATGTCAAGCCCATTAACTCAAGTTGTATGACAACTTGAAAACACAAAGGGCTTGAAAGCCCAATGAACCCTTAATGGCCAGCCATATAGAGAGGGGTAGTGAACTTAGCTTAATTGCAAGTTTGCCACTCCATTGTGAGGTGGTATAAAGGCAACTTTATAGCCATTTCATCCTTAGGGTTTCTTTTGGAGAAAAGATGAGAACACAAGCTCCCTTTTCTCTCTAAGAGGCCGGCCACCCTAGGAATGTTTTACTAGCATCTAAATCTTCCTAGGTCACTCATCTCTTCATCAATGCTCTCCTTGGTGTGGAGACTTAGAGGTTCCCTTTTTTGGGAACTTGGAGAATCCATTCTACCATCCTCATCCAAGAAATCCATGGAGCTAAGAAGTAAGGAATGAAGACCCTATGTCTTGGGTGATTAGCCTTTGCTTATGCAAAGAGTAATCAACAAAGGTATAATATTTCTCAACTCACCTTGTTCTTGAGTTGAGTCTTGGTTCACCACACTCACTAGGCCTTGAATTTCATGGGTAGAGTTTTGTTTTTGAGTGCATACAAGCATGATTCCGCCTTAAATTGTTAATTGCATGTTGTAGATGCTGCTCAAATGAACTTGTTTTCACAAATATATCCTTCAGCCGCCAAAAGGTGTTAGTGTTTTGTATTCGAATTAGGCTTTAATTTTACAAATTAAAAACTGAAAATCAATTAGGAATGAGGAAGATGACCATTGCAAACCCAAACATGAGCATTTTTCTTTTTCTACGGGCACCAAATTATTTTTACTCCATATATATATATTAAAAGTGAAAAAATAGCAAATAAACCATCTTTCCCCTTTATCAAGAAAATTAGTAAATGAATAGTGCTTCATTTAAAAAAAAATTAAAAATAAGGGCCCGTTTGGCATCCTGCTCAAAAGCTTTGGTTGTTCCTAAACATAATTTTCAAATAACACCACTTAAAAATAGTTTTCTTTTAAGTCTCAAAATTTCAAAAATTTGTTTGGTTGAATTTTTAAAAATAATTTTTTTAGTTTGAATTCAAACTTCATTGAGAAAAAATTGGAGGAGAGAAAGAATTGGGAAAGAGAAAATAGAGAGAAAATAGTTGGCGATGAGAGAGAAAGATAGGGAGAGGACGAGGAGGATAGGGAGAGAGCAAAAAGTTACAGTGAGAAGGTGAGGAGTGAGAAGAAAGAGAGGGTGATGAGAAAGAGAGACAAGACAAAGGCGGACGAGAGAGAGAAGAGAGGGTGCAACGTGGAGAGAGAAGAAAGAGAGGGTTGGGAGAGAAAAAAGAGGGAGTTAGGAAGGAGCAAAAGAAGATGTTGAGGAGAGAGCAGAAAAACTCTAAAAACTCGTTTTTAGTGTTTTTAAGAAATAACCTATGTTTTTAAGTTAGTTTTGAATCCAATGCCAAATTTTTTTCATGAATTATTAAACTAACATTCAAACTCAAAGCCTTGTCATCTTAATTTTTGCAACTGTGCTGCCGAAGAAAAGTCTTAGAGTTTTGTATTTGAATCAGGCTTTGATTTTATTAATTCAAAACTGAAAATCAATAAGAATGAACAAATAAGAATGAGAAAGATGACTGTTGCAAACCCATTCACACCTACAACATGACTCAACTCATGTGCACAACACATGTACAACTTAGAGAAACAAATGCTGTAATAATTGTCATTAATATAGCCTATGAGCTAGTTCTAATCTTTAGCCATTCATTACAGACAATAACATAAAAACAAATAAACCCAAGAATTCTAAATTTAAACAAAGTGTAATCTGCACAAATGCTTCATTGAGTGTTAGAAGGTATTCATCTCTCGATCTATAGCTTTTCAATTCATTTTATTTTAACTTTTAATCTTAGCTTCATTTGTGTATTCAATTATGTTATGCATAGGTTTCCTCTCCTTCAGCTGTAGTTCCTTTTTAGTTCACATATATATTATTTTCTTATCCTGATATTGTGTCATTGTTAATAAAATTAGTTAGTTTATAAAAAGAATGTTGTGGATGCAAATTTCTGCTATCTTCTCATTTGACGAAAATGCACTTGCAAATAATAACACCTAAGACTAAGGGCAAATGCCTCACGTGCCCACGATGAATTGCCGAGGACGGGGGGCTTTGGCCGAAGAATCTCCGATGTCAAAGTTAGAATTTTGAAAACAATGTATTTGGGAGTTCATGGATAGCAAATGACTTAGCATTTTAGTGGAATAAGTGCGGTACTTATAGGAGGGTGGCCAGCCCTTTTGGTTGAGAGTGGCCGACCATATATGATGTAATTGGATTAATAATTGCAAGATATTATGTGAAATAATATCTTTCAATTAACATGGCACTTATTCCTAATTTAAATAGGAAGTTTTGGGAGTTACCTTTTGAATAAAATCAATAAGGGATTGATGAGGAGTATTGAGAGGAATTTGAATAAATTGATCACCTTTGTCTCTTCCTTGATTGAGCCATTGTTGTCCGTATTTCCCATCATTGTACTTTTCTTTTACGTTTATTAAAAAAATTTATAGAAAAGTCTAGGAATAAGAACGTACGAAAAATCTACGAACAAACGAGAAATGAGAAACTTTGAATGTGAGAGTCTTCTTCGAGTGTGTGAATCAAACTCTCAGTGAAAGCATCAATTTGTGGATGTAAATTTCTACCATCTTCCTTTGACGAAAATGCACCTGCAAAATAATAACACCTAAGATTAAGGCCAAAGCCCTCGCGCCCCAATGATGAATTGGGGGAAAGAGGGCTTTGACCAAAGAATCTCTGATGCCGAAGTTAGAATTCTAAAAGGAATGTATTTTGGAGTTTGTGGGTAGCAAATGACTTAGCATATTAGTGGGATAAGTGGGGTACTTATAGGAGGGTGGCTAGCCCTTTTGGCAGAGAGTGGCCAACCATATATGCTGTAATTGGGTGGATAATTGCAAGATATTATGTGAAATAATATCTTGCAATTAAGATGGCAATTATTCCTAATTTAAATAGAAAGTTTTGGGAGTTACCTTTTGAATAAAATCAATAAGGGATTGATGAGGAGTGATGAGAGGAATTTGAATAAATACCATATTGATCAACTTTGACTCTTCCTTGATTAAGCTGTTATTGTCCGTTGCATATGCATATGAATATTGGTGTGCCTCGAGGGTAATCTCATCTTTTTAACCCAAAAGTCCACATGTCATTTCCATGATTTTTTGGATTATTTTTTGCTCCACAAATGTCTGTAAATCAATCTACAAAAGGCACTATTTGAAATTTTGCCTAGGTACTTGAAAACTCATGACCAGCCCTAGATGAATATTACCAAAGTTAGGACTGTTGGAATTTGGAGAGGATTAATACTGAGTTGAATTAACCATAGAGAATAGAAAAAAGTGGTGAGACCTATGAAAAATATTTTTTTCACCACCTTACAGTGATGGTGATGCTCACCATCCTACTATTTACGGTTCAATGAGTTAAATTTAATCTATCTATGACACAAATCTCGAAATTTAAATTAATCTAACAGTAATTATTAGAATGGTGAGCAAAAATGTTGTCATGCCTCGATCTCGAGATACGTACAGGATCGATACATGGCAGTAGAAAGTAACGGTATAATAATACATAGAGTCATCTGGGATTCCTACATAATAACATCAGATATTTAACGGAAACAAAATTACAATAAAGGGTAACAAACCTTACTCTCGAGTGCATTACACACATCGGCTACACCTCTTGAAAAGCTATTCTCTAACCTCTACCTGTACCCTACAAGAAAGAACCCTAGACTATGAGAACAATCCACTAGACAAAGTAAAAACCCAGATAAGCTATGAAGCTTGTGTGAATAACAACAATATGACATGTGATTTTAATACAATTTTTAGCAATTATTTGCGTATAAAAATAACTTTGATTGATCCACACGAGAACTTAATCATCTTTTTCATATATGATACAAATTTAGCAATAAATATAAATCAAATGTACAATTTCTAACACTAAATAAATTTATTTTGAAATGGTTAAAAATAATTTAATATAAATGTAAGCACGAAAATTCTGTAACGAATGAAACGAGAGCAAGTGTACAAAGTAGATATGTATTGATGAATTTGTAGGTTACAATCTCTGTTTACAATTTTCCTCAGATTCATTCTTCAAATTTGATGTAGATGCGTAGGTTATTGATCCAAGGGTCGTGATGACTTGATCTTGGACGAACGATTGAACAATTGCTTCAAGTTTTGAGCTTGAAACAATGTGTGGATAGTCTTCACCTCAATACTACGGGAAAGGTAATGTTGATGTAGGATTTCGTTGATTCAAGGGTCTTGGCGACTTGATTTTGAAACAAACGTCGTTACAAGTTTTGAGCTTACAACAAAGTCTTGAAGGAATTGGCACAAGTTCTTATTGATTCTTCAAAGGAATGCTTCGGCTTTGGTCTAAAGAAAGCTTCCGCTTTGGTTGTACATTCTTCGAAGAGAACTTTGGATGCATATTAGTCTTCAAAGATTTGGCAGAGGTTCTCCTTTTGTGAGAATTTTGGCCTTTCAATGTAGAAATTGTCGACCTTTATGCTTGTATGAGGACCTTGTATTTATAGACTTCTCAAAGCTTGCCTTTGGACCTTTATGCTTGTCTGAGGACCTTGTATTTATAGACTTCTCAAAGCTTGCCTTTGGATGGATTTGGCTTTGATTTGTGTCTTGATTCGTCCATGGGAGAATTGGGGCATGTTATGTGTCTTAATTTTAGCCACTTTCCCTTGCTTGGTCGAAATATATAAGGCTTTCTTGCCTATTTTGTGAGCAATCTTCAATTCGTACTTGTTTTGTGAAGATGCTTTAGCTTTTTTTCGGTTTTGGGAGCAATTTGGGCCCCTTGCCGATTTTAAGGAGATTTCTTCCCTTTTGCTGCATTTTAGGAATGCTTTTGAGTTTCCTTTGCTTGATTTGTGCCACATGTCATTAATGACTTGTTCATTTGTGATAAGTCATATGCTACGTGGAGCTTTGTGATGCATCATTTGCATGCAACAAAATTTACATGTCTACAAATGCCCCCACTTCAAGGCTCGTTGTAGGCACTACAATGTGAATGTTCTAACTCAAGGGTCGTCAAGACTTGATCTTCAATTAGTTTGCTTCTTCAAGGGCCGTAGAGGTGTATTTCTTGAACGAAACATTTATTCAAGGGCTGTTGAGGCGTATTTCTTGAATTGAAATGATGAATTTCATCAAGGTTTGTTGAGGCTTGGTCTTGAATGAAATGAAAATTTTCTTCAAGGGCCGTAAAGGCTTAATCTTGAATAAAATAGAAATTTTTTTCAAGGGCCATAGAGGCTTGATCTTAAATGAAATGAAAATTTAATTCAAGGGCCATAGAGGCTTGATCTTGAATGAAAATTTTGAAAATGGATAAATCGGCACATACTTATTGTTGATTTTCCATAATTTTTGACAAAATACATTTAGTGTATTTTGAGGCTTGGATTTTTTTTCTTGTGGGTGTGGGAAAAATGCTTTTTCCTTCCTTAGGTAGGAGCCTCCTTCAATTTTGGCAATGAGGGTGATTTCCTTCAAGGTTTTGGAAAGATTTAATGCTTGTCCTTAGGTAAGTAGGATTTCCATTTTTTTCCTTTGATTTCTGATGAGTAGATTTTATATTATATATTTTACCCTAATCTTAGTATATTTTGGTTAATATTTTGGAAGAATTTTGATGCTTTGAATTGTATTTTCAATATAAGACTTTCAACTTCCTCTGGAGCAAAACAGGACCAAATGGACGAATTTTGGAGTAATTCTAGTTGAAGGACGTTCGTGAGTCACTTAGCTTGATTGTATCAAAATCTGGGATTTTTCCACCAAGCGGTTATTTTCTGGCGATAAAATAAAGGAGCGATGTGCAGTGTTGGAAAATGATGTTTTTGGGCTTAAATTGCGTTTTTGGAGCCCAAAATGACCTCGGATGAGTTCGTGGCCTTCTGGAGAAGTGTTCAAAATATTCCAAACATTAAATCCAGCTATATTGGGCCAGTTTTGGAGCAGCTTATGGGTCCAAAACGTGGCTGTTCAGATTTTAGACGAATTTTACCATTTAATTTAGGGAACTTTAACGAAAAACACCCAGTACTGTTCACTTTAACGAAAAACCACATTTTTACACTAAAAAGTCAATCCTGGTAATATTCACTTTACCCTTTATTTTGTCCTTATCATTAAAACTCAAAGTTTTCAAGCCCTTTTCATTAGTTTTCCATTTAATTTAGGGCTATGTTCCCTATTTTATTTTATTATTATTATTAGTTTCCTAGTGGGAATAAAGGACCTGTTTTTAGGGTTTGTGTGTGCGTGTGTTGGGGGGGGGGTTGGCAGATTTATTGCTTGGCCGTCTACCATATTTCTCTACGCTTTCTTTATGCAATTTTGGAGACAGAGAGAATTGTTAGGGTTTTGGAGACTTTTTACTTGAAGGTGTTTTCAATCATTTTCTTGAATATATTTTCTATTATTTCAATTATGAATATGTGTAACTAATTTTTTTTGCTAGGGCGAAGCCTTGAGCCTTAGCATGAATATGTGATTTTTATTTAATTATTTATGATTGATTGCATGCGTACTTTGAATTATTAATCACCGGGATTAAAACTATCTAATTGTTCTTAATGCCTGATCACCATTAGGATCTTTAGAAAAGTAATTTGATGTAATTTTGGTCGGAAGATTCCCTAAAATTGACACTAGCTTCTTGTGATTAATAATTGTAATTTCACTTAAGATAAACACCACGTCTTAAGGATTGCATGGTTTTTCAAAGGGTTTTCATAAAGCATAATGAACCTTTCCTTTTCAGATAAGCTCCAGACATCTACTGTTCTCTTCTATGTCGGATCAGTATTCTGTAGCTCCTGCCGCAGATGCACACATGCATTAGATAATTTTCATCCATTTTTTTTCCCCAAATCTAGGCATATAAAAAAAAATCGAAGGGAGATGTGGATAAAAATTACCCATGAATGTGTCGAAATCAGAGAGGGATGTGATCTGTGGTGTCATCTTTGCAGTTGTTGATATTATTGTTTGAGGGTGCTCGATTTCTGAGGATGAAGGAGCAGCTGTGGAAATGAGGGAAAATGTGGGGGAAGGATGTCTATTTTTCATTTTACAGAGATATGGGGTCTGAGTGAAACAAAGAGGGAGGGCTGAATTTCTAAAGAGACAGAAAGCTCTTGCGTTTTTTAGAGTCATGCAGAAGAGAGAGAGCAAAGATGGATTAGTTTGAAATGAAAGCCATGAGAGATGTCTCTCATTTTTCTAGAGAGAACGAGAGCCTTCGGGGTTTGCAAATCACATTATTATCCCTCTTCATCTGACAAGGTAATAGGACTGGACAGAAGAGAGCCGTTTGGCTCTACGATCGAGGCTAGTGAAAAGGGAATCCTATGCGTGCTCGGGTTTTTCAATTGACAAATGCAGCTACTGCCCCAGCTTATATTGTAATTGTTGCCAAGATTGGACACACGGGGGGCTTGTAAGTGTTGGCTAACACGTCTTCGCAAGTTCCCAGCTACCAGGTCCTGCGTTTGAATCCCCGAAGTGTTCATTAGTGTTTTACTTCTCCACATTTTTGTCAGCTCACCTCAGCAAGTTCACAGTTCCACCCTTCAACTCTCTGGTGTGTCAATTTTTAATACTTTTTCTTTTCTTTTATTTTCTGTTTTCTGTTTTACTTTATTTAATTTTATTGTTTTTCTATTCCTTTTTCCTATTTTCTTATTTTCTTTTCTTAGGATTTTTTTTTCTTTATCTTTGATTTTCGTTCTACATTTTTCTAGGATTTAGTTGTTTTGTTTCTGTTCTTGTTTCTTTTGTTTATTTTCCACACTTTGAGGACAAAGTGTGAAATAAGTTTGGGGGTGGGAAAGTAAATTTTATTTTTTTTTTATTATTGTGTCAGTTTAAAATTTTCATTCTTCTTAAGTTAATATCCATAGATTATTTTAAACGTTAGAACAAATGGACATGGTGAAGGTTAATCCCACATTAGAGTCTTTACTATTTATCGTTGCTTAGAAACTAATTCATGAATTATACTTTGAACTTTGCACATCACACCAACATGGTTTGTGGGGAGTGAGATTGAAACACTTGCTTTTAGTCTAAGTTTATTTTTAATTTTTGTTTTAAGTAAAGTCAGTTATTATTGTGAATAAAGTAATAATTGTCTCACCCAAGGTTTTGCCTAGTAACCGGGCTAGTCCTGCCTAATCAGCATTGATTCTCACGTCAAACGGTAGAGTTTTGGCATGGGGCAGGGTGGTTAGTTGGTTTCGTAGCCTTTTCAGCTCGGGTTAATAAGTCCTTAGGGGTGTTCTACACCTAGTGCCCTAAAGCCCTATTGGTTTGGGAGTCATTGACCTAAAGATCACTACATGGGTTGGATCGAAAGCTTAAGTGAACCGACATTGCACAACCAATACTGTTACTGAAAAAAAAAAAAGAGATAAAAAATTGAAAAAAAGAAAGAAAAGAAATATAGTTATATTTAAAGTTAGTATGTGTGAAATAAAGAAGGACGAGAGGTAAGGGTTTTAGTCGATTCTCCTTAACTATGTTGGTTCACTTTACACCAAAGGAAGTTTGTGAATTCTTTTCTAATTGATTCTAAATAGCTTAGACTCTGTGGTGGGATTGGTTGGAACTTTTGAAAAGATGTTCTAGTTTTTAAAATTTGCTATGGATTGCAACTTAGTCTTGTTTTGTCTTGGTTGAGTTTTCGCTAGTTGTCTAGTTTGTAAAGTTTTTATTTTTTATTTTTAGTCTTGTTTTGCTTGAGGACAAGCAAAAAGCTAAGTTTGGGGGTATTTTGATGAGTAGATTTTATATTATATATTTTACCCTAATCTTAGTATATTTTGGAAATATTTTAATGCTTAGAATTGTATTTTCAATATAAGACTTTTGACTTCCTCTGGAGCAAAACAAGATCAAATGGACGAATTTTGGAGTAATTCCAGTTGAAGGACGTTCATGAGTCACTTAGCTTGATCATATCAAATCTGGGATTTTTCCACCAAGCGGTTATTTTCTGGCGATAAAATAAAGGAGCGATGAGCAGTGCTGGAAAATGACGTTTTTGGGCTTAAATTGCGTTTTTGGAGCCCAAGATGACCTCCGATGGGTTCGTGGCCTTCTGGAGAAGTGTTCAAAATATTCCAAACATTAAACCAACTATATTGGGCAAGTTTTGGAGCAGCTTATGGGTCCAAAACATGTCTGTTCAGATTTTAGACGAATTTTACCATTTAATTTAGGACTATGTTTCCTATTTTATTTTATTATTATTAGTTTCCTAGTGGGAATAAAGGACTTGTTTTTAGGGTTTGTGTTTGAGGGGGGGGGCTTGGCAGATTTATTGCTTGGTCGTCTACCATATTTCTCTACGCTTTCTTTATGCAATTTTGGAGACAGAGAGAATTGTTAGGGTTTTGGAGACTTTTTACTTGAAGGTGCTTTCAATCCTTTTCTTGAATATATTTTCTATGATTTCAATTATGAATATGCATAACTAATTCCTTTTGCTAGGGCGAAGCCTTGAGCCTTAGCATGAATATGTGATTTTTATTTAATTTCTTATAATTGATTGCATGCATACATTGAATTATTAATCACCGGGATTAAAACTATCTAATTGTCTTAATGCCTGATCACCATTAGGATCTTTAGAAAAGTAATTTGATGCAATTTTGGGTGCAAGGTTCCCTGAAATTGACACTGGCTTCTTGTGATTAATAATTGTAATTTCACTTAGGATGAACACCACGTGTTAAGGATTGCAAGGTTTTTCAAAGGGTTTTCATAAAGCATAATGAGTCTTTCATGTTCAGATTTAATTCGAACGTCCTGACGGGTTGCAAGTTAGATATACGTTCTATGTTGGAGGTTCCAAGTAGAATATAAATTAGGAAAACCTAACCTTCAAAGTGGCATGTGTAGATCATAAGTAATTGGTAAAAGTTCATAGGATTGCTAGGTGATGGTGGAACCCTAGTGTTTTCTTAATTTGATTCTTCCAAAACTGTTTTCTTTTTCCCCCAGTTCTACTATTGCAGATTGTTTATTTTAATTAATTAAATTTGTTTTTAATTTAAGTAGGTTATAAAATCAATCACCTCAATTTCTACTTTACAATAATTAATTGGAATTTGGTTAGTTTCGAATTATTTAATAATCCCTGTGGAGAACGATCTTGCGAGATCCATTTATACTACAATAACCTTGTGATTCTTGCAAGTATAATAGGAGTTTTTAGCCCGTTCACATGAGTAGTAAAGTCCCTATCAATTTCCCTCTTGGTTTGGGAAACTTGAAAACTTGTCCTTGCTTTGGAGGGATTACCTTTTGTATTTTGGCAAGGAAAGGTACTTTGCTTTGATGTTTTGGAAATTTTGAAGCCCTTTCCTTATTTTTTTTGTTTCCTTTTCTTTTCTTTGCTGATTTTGTTACAAAAACAGCGTGCTTTTTTCCCTTTGTGGCCAAAATCACCTTGCCATTTTTGCTTGGAATTTGCTTCCTTCTTTGGGTTGGAATGTACTTCTGTTTTTTTATTTTCCTTTTGCTATTTGGTATGTATTCTCCCTATAGCATTAGGAAGCAATTGATCCTTATTTATAGGACAATTAGGTGTGTGTTTTTGGCACAATAAACTTTGCCATGCACATTGACTCTGCTTGCTGCCGCGGGATTTTTTTTTTTTTTTGCTATTGCTGCTGCCATGAGTTTTGTTGCATTGCATCACATTTTACCGCGTGGTGAAATGCAAAAGACTGCAATGAGGTTACGCTATGTAGTGCCTTTTGGTCGCAGTTTCCCTCGATGGTGACGTTGTCGTGCAATGCAAGAAACTGCTTGTGTAATCACTGCGGGGTGGCATAGTGCGATTGCTTAGCATTTTGGTTTTCTTTGCTACTGTAGCGTGCTTTAAAAGACTGTCTTGTAGCTACCCTTCTTGCTATGCTACTTAAGTGAAGGAAGATTTGTGAAAAACATGTTCATTTGAATAACATCTATAGCATGCATTTAACAATTAAAAGGCGGAATCATGCTTGCATGCATTCAAAAACAAAACATTACCCATGAAATTCAAAGCCTAGTAGATTGGTGAACCAAGACTCAACTCAAATCAAAGTGAGCTGAGAAATTTACCTTTGTAGATTCCTCTTTGCATAAGCAAAGGCTAATCACCCAAAGAGAGGGCCTTCATTCCTTGCATCTAAAATCTATGGATTTGGATGGATGAAAAGGTTTCTCCAAGTTCCCAAAATTGAGAACCTCTAAGTCTCCACACCAAGGAGAGATTGGAGAAGAAATGAGTGACCTTGGAGTAGTGGGATTGCTAGATGCACCCTCCAAGGGGGCCGGCCTCCTAGAGAGAAAAGGAGAGACAAGTTCTCACCAATTTTCTCCAAAAGAAACCCTTAATGAATTTAGGCTATAAAGTCCTTTATATAGTCACTTCAAATAAGTGACCTAAAGAACCAAAAGGCCATTCTCTCTAACATGGCCGGCCATTCTCTCTAACATGGCCGGCCATAAGGGTTTTATTGGGCTTTTGGGCCTTTGTGAATTAAGTTGTCATACAACTTAAGTCAATGGGCTTGACGTTCGAAGCCCATTGGGCCTTGAGGCCCAAAACTAACCCGTGGTCTTTTAACGAACTTTATTCGTTTGATTAATTAACATATTAATTAATCCTTGCCATAAATAATTAAACCATTTAATTATTCTTACTCATCTCCATTGTTTCTTCAATCTCCACCTTACACGGTGTACGATCCATTAGGTTCCTTTTAGCGAGGCAGTGGGCGATTAAAACCATTTCACATAGATTGTGAATTGAAACTTACTTTCAATTCTCCCTTTAGTGATTATACACGTTTAGAGCTTCCACAAACCAAGAGTGACACCTAGCAGCATATCATGGTTACCCAAGCTAATCAGAAGAGGTAGAGAACCTATTCAGTTTAGGATTACAAATGCAATACGGTCTTTCTCTAATACAATACTCTTGATCACATTGTTTGGTTTAGTTTATTTATTCATGTCTACTATCCAATGTGATTCGTGTGCTTATATGATTACCTTGAATGTAATTTAGAACGACTTTTCTAAATCTCATTCATACTCTGGCCAGAGGTTATAAATCATATCATAGAGTATTCTCCCTCAAACGGTTTGAAGGTTAGAGATCCCTTGTTGCGCATTCACTTGCCTCCATAGCTAAGTGACTTAACCCCAACGATACCGTGGACACCCGCGGATGGGGTGACTTTGACATAATCAAAGATCAAGGACTTAACCACAATACAAACGTGATGCCTCAGGTCAAAGGACTACTTTGCAATATCCCAACCATGAGTTCTCATGTGACATGATTATGAGAACTCTTCGTTGATCGTGTTCAGTGAACTCATTCTCTATTGAGCACCTACGTACTTGTCTTGATTTCACACAACCCAATGACTCGAGACTAGTCACTCTCCCTGAGAGAAGACACAGCACGTACTAATCTTAACGGACTGTCAATGCCCAATTGGCAATCCTATGATCAGGAACGTTTAGGATGTGTCTACGAAAGAATGGTCTCATGAATCTAACTTCTTTAGATTGCATTCTCCCAATCACATATTCCTTGGACTTATCGTTTAAGCATATAACATTTATATGAGACGGCTTAAACAATAATATTTGCCCTTTATATTTAAACTAGATTAGTTTAACATGTGAAATGTCCGTAAAGTATCATCATATGATTGGCTTTAGGGCACATTATTAACATTAAGCTTTGTGGTTGATTTCTTTTCGTCGTTGTGACTTTACCATCATCATCCTTTGACGCTCATGAGGTTTGTCTTGCATGTCTTTTCCTTTAGTGAGGCAATCTTTTTTTTTTCTTCTTCTTGCCATCCCACCTTATGCTTATGTTGTCTTTTTTTTTTCGTTGCAGCCATGATATATTTCAATAACTTTAAGATCTATACCATCATTATTCTTACGAAGGAAGGTGATTCACAAGATAAGGGAACGACGTTGAAACTTTCTGTGCCATTGACTGGCCCTAAGGCGCTTGTTCTTCCTGCAAAAGAAAACTCGATGCATATCAAGTCATGGTCTTTTGAAATATCTTAGGAGGTGACAGATTTTGGTCAACCAAATACGAAGAAAGCGTGTACGTCGAGGATTCTTATCTTGAATCCGTCTCACCTTGTTCGTGACAATCCACTAGCTTCGTTTGAGCTTTTGGGCGATTGCATCCGTAGTGGAGCTATGACAGGGAATAGCACCTTGTCGATTATTGGAAAAGTCGTCTTTGTTGAATTGTACTAGGAGTGGCTTAAAGTTGTCTTGAGCTGATCCAAAGATGTGCTTACTAACGTGGGCCTTTATCACGCCATATACATATCTTTGTTTAGTTATGATCGTCATCCTTCTATCCTTCGTTTGTTCTTTGAGCATTGGTGCTTAGTGACTAACACACTTCTCACAGCTTAAAGGAGATGTTGATTTCACTTTGGGAACTCCACAAGATAGGAGGCTTGCCAATCCAGGGTAAGTTTTACGATGAGGTTTTTCCTAGCATGGAGCAATTTTCTCATTACAACAGTCGAGGATTGCCTATGAGTTGCGGCTATTTATTTTCAACGTATCACAAGCTTTTCCAGAAGCCTCAGGGTGAGTTAGACGTGAAGATATTTTCATGGATCCGATTTTTGTATTGGGGTTCCCTAAAGTACATGAAGGCTTCGAAGAAAAATGGCCGCAACAAGACAACCAAGTTAAAGGGAGACTTAGATCCGTCAGGTGCCATTGGTTTAGTTAGGC